>NW_021604592.1:8143085-8143186 GCF_004785775.1 Grammomys surdaster
TCTCTCTCTCTCTCTCTCTCTCTCTCTCTCTCTCTCTCTCTCTCCTCCCCGTGTGTGTGTGTGTGTGTGTGTGTGTGTGTGTGTGTGTGTGTGTGTGTGTG
>NW_021604592.1:8143196-8161188 GCF_004785775.1 Grammomys surdaster
GTGTGTGTGTGTGTGTGTGTGTGTGTGTGTGTGTGTGTGTGTGTGTGTGTGTGTTTACCCCTTGTGTCCTCAACATTGTCCCAATTCCCAAGTGCTATTTTGTTCTGGCTGCTTAGTAGGTGAGACCAATAGCAGCTTGTGCAGCCAAATTAAATGGAGTTCTGGACAAAGGCTGGAGATTCCATCCTCCATTCGCACCACGGCCTTGATTCGGACCCCGGCTAAGCACCTCTGATTCAGAGGCAAGCTGTTGGCTAATCTTTATTCAGGGGGCTTTGTGACTCACACCTAAACATTAAGCTAATCTGTGTGTTGCTATAGGGTCCTACAGAGGGGGTAAGACTATAGACGATCTAGGTCACTTATCAGACTAGAATAAATACAGTTTTACCAGAGTATTTACTGAGAGCATTGCTGCCAAGCTTCCAACTCCCAGGGCAGTCCTTTTACCAGATGCCTGCCTGAGAAGTGTTGAGGTCATCTACCCACCCTGTGCCTCTGCCAAAGGACTGGGGCATCTCTGGCTATCTACAGGGTTGAAAGACAGTCTTGGCCCTAACAATACACTCATATTGTCTGTGTTCACAATCCAAACTGGGTGAATTTTCTCCTGTCCTCTCCTTAAGTACACTACAACGAGTACTCTGCAAGCCCATTATATCCCTCGCACTGCATTTCTCCATAGAACTCTTTGAGCAGATGGAGACTGATATTTCTCCTGCTTCTGGCTTGCTCTAAGCACATATTCCTGCCATGTATACCCCTGCTGTCATCCCTCCTAGCCTAGCCATCTCAGGTATGCTGAATAACCTCAAGGGTAGGATCAAGACTTTATTGTTGTATTGCACTTGACCTGCCCCTGGTCACAGAACTGGGTCCACAAAAGCATACAAACAAATAAATAAGCCAGATGTGCTGGTTAGTTCTTACCAACAAACATTATCTGAAAAGAAGGACTCTCAGTTGAGGAATTGCCACATCAGATTGTCTTGTGGACACATCTGTGGGGCATTTTCTTAATTACAGATGAATGTGGAAAAGCCCAGTCTCCTGTAAGCAGTACAATCCATGGGCAGGTGGTCCCGGGTTATATAAGAATGCTTGCTGAGCAGGTAGTAGGGAACATTGCAGTAAGCAGCATTCTTCCATGGTCTCTACTCCAGCTCTTGCCACCAAGTTCCTGCCTTCAGCTCCTGTACTGGCTTCCTCAAGGATGCATTGTGACTTGGAAGTGTAAGCAAATGACCTCTTCCTCTCCTAGTTTCTTTTGGGACATGGTGTTTTATCATAGCAACAAGAAAGCAGATTAGGATATCAAGGAAGGGCTAAGGCCAGAAGTCCAGTGGCCTTGAGACAGAAGCCTCACTTAAAAACTGCTCTGTCTTTTACTTGGGCCTGTGAACCTAAACCATAAAGCAGTCTGCAGTTGCCTGTGGACACCAGGGAAGGAGCCTGTTTGCTGAGGAGGAAGGTTCCCATGTGTGGGTTACAGAGAAGTAAGCGATTTGGTTCTCCTCTTTGCTCTGGAATAAAGGGTAGTCTGAGTAAGTGCCTTCCATTTGTTTTTCTTGGGTCCTCGATAGCTTTCCTCCCTAGACTTGGCCTCAGAAGAAGGTGCTACATTTGTAGACGGGGTCTCCCCTGTTTTCTAGGACACTCATTGATGCCTGGCTAGCTCTCTTAGACTCCTGCTGAACCTGAAGGAAGGCTCTGAGCAGTAGCTCATGCTTCTGTAACCAGGCAAGGGGGATTTGGCTATCAATCTGACCAGTCTTCTCCTTTCCTTCTCAAATGTAGAGCAGAGCTTTCCAATCTCCTGGATGATTTAATAATAATGAAGTCCCTCTTGCCAGCCCTAAGATTGCAATGTCACCTAAAGTTTAAATGTTAGTTTCGTTTTGTTTTGTTTTAGTAAATAGCAAAAGTAGATTAAAGGAAAGTGAAGAAAACTCCTGAAGAGTGGTTCCAAGAGAAAGCTACCTAAAGACTGGTGCCTAATGATTCCCCCAGTACAGCTAATGTGCACCTAAGAGAGGGAAGCACTGCCTCAAGAGTCTTCAGGAGACAGAACCAAAACAGTGCCTCATTCCCTAAACAGCCTACTGTTGGCTCTCTCCACACAAGAGAATAGAGCACCCTTGTATTCCCTCCTTGGGTGGTGAGACAGGTCCCTCATGTGGACCTGTTAGCAGTGTGGCAGATAGACACCAGCATACCCAGTGCCCACTGCTTAACCTTGAACAGAAAAGTAGAGAGGACATGGATGTAGCTATAGACAAGAGCTTAATTTTGTTTTCAGAGATACTGATGGGAAAGAATAATCCAGAGGTGACTCTGTAATCCCCAGAATGACACTTTTAGATTCTAGCCCAGAGAATGCTTATCTGCCTCCAACCCCTATTCCTAAGCCGCACATCCACTCCTGAGCAGCAGAGGAACCTGGCACAGCAGTGAGAGACAGGGAAGGCTAGGCACCGTTGAAACACCAGACAGCTTCTGACCCTCTCTCTGTATCTTGTGAGATTTCAAGCTTTAAGCCGTGTTTGTGCTCTGCCTACTTGGCTGGCTGTTCTTGCACTTGAGCTGCTTGTTTGCCTGGACAGGTCCAAGCTGTCTGAGCCATCAGCAGCTGCACCTCCTCCCTCGCGCCTTCTGTCTGAGCCAACCTTGATTCACAGTAGTGCAGATGGCCCCAGCCATACCCAGAGACGTCTGCCACTCCTATTCCCTCTCTTGCCCTGTTTTCCTGAGATGAGGGGGCAGGATGAACTAGACTTGTCTACAGGTCAGCCTGGGCCAAGACGGAGACAACACACTTAGTTCATGTTCTAGCACATTAAGCTTTCTGCGTGATTTTAAAGACAAAATGAACTGAACTCAAGGGACAAGGACAGGGCAAGGCTCAGGTTCATACTGAGTAAGAGATGCTTTCCAGCCAGTATGAGCACTAATCTAGACTTACAGGTCACCTTAGCAGTGCCCACTCTGCTTCTTTAGCATTAGTGTGAGTGGCAAGAGACTCTAAAGAAAGGTAAGTATCAGAGACTGATTTTCTTTTTCTTCTTCCTTTTCCAGTCATTACAGATTTTGGCAATTTTTCAAAACACTGCTCATTTTCTCAGGATACTCCATGTGTTAAAAGTAGTAGTTGCACACTATTGTAATCAATTAGTTTCTCTGTACCTTATCCTCTTCTAACAGAAACTAAGTCACTTTAACAAGCATGAGGAGGATTGTGGCTGACCTTTTATAGAAGAAGAAATGTGACAGCAACCTCAGGACAGCCCTCAGTCTTTCCCCAGGGTAGCCCACTGCTGGGCAGTAAGACTGTAGACTACATAGGAGGCAGACCCTAATCCATCAGACTCTGCCTGAGTGACATCCCACAGTTATCTCTGCAAACAGCCTACTGCAGGGAGGGAGGTCATGGCAGCTGCTCTACACTGGAGAACTCTTCTAGTCCCAGGCTGCTGAAGTCAGGAAGAACAGAACCCTCAAGCAAAACTCTCCTGTAGAGGAACATCAAGAAAAATAGTCTCCACTCTGTACAACATGTAGTGTGTTTGCTGTAGGGTTAGCATGGCTTCAGTCACTGGTAATGGTAAAATATTTTGCCCAATAACATCCTTACTAAAATAAAGGCCTGAAGCGGCATGTGCCTGTGCTCCTCTCTCTCCTGTACTCTCGGTCTAAGTGCAGTGAGGTTGTGCTAGTGGCATAAGGTTAACAGGCCTTGTTCTGCTGCAGTGCAACAGTTACCTGAAGCCGAGGGCTACAGACTGGCATCTTCTATCTCATTTGGAACAGTGGAAGTACTCTATATCATAGTAGTACACCCAGGAACCTTCTTATTTCTATAAAGCCACATAGTAGATCTCACCAGTGTGGTCAGTTCTGTGTTCTTTGTGACTGCTTGGACATCAGTATCTAGAATCAGATGTCACTTTCTCTTCCTGCTACAGTGGTTACTTAACCTCTTAACCATAAGAAACAAAATCTACTGGCTCTTTTTAATCCATTAAATCTAGTTGTATAGAAATGCTGGACTGCAGGTAACCTACAGACATAGCCCAGGTTGTTAAGGGGGATCCCAAGAATCTGAATAGATAATATTTGTCATTGTTCTGAAATAAACCATCAAATTCACAGCCAGACTGTTAGCCAGCAATACACGTGGCAGATATACCATCTCCACCCACCCATCTCCCTCCACTCCCACCCTATTATGTCTCAGAGAATAACCCTGGAATGCTCATGGAATGCTCAGTGCAGTGTCAGGACAGCAAGCCTCCCAGAGAGTCACTGCCTTCTTTTCTTGCCATTTTAGAGGCTTCAAGTTGAGGATAGGGAGGTTCTTCCCTCCTTCGCCACAAAGATTCCATAGCCTGCCTTGAAAGGGACCCATAAAGACTATACAGCCACCTGCACTATAGTGTAGCCATCCAGGTATCTGCCTGATGCCAGCATGCCCTGGATATGAGGAGATGTGAATACAACTAGTCTCCCAGGGAGCTTCCCTAATGGCCGAGTACAGGACCACCTCTCAGGCGCCAAGTGTTGTATCCCACAGAGTTTCAAACTTAAGACTGCCCTGTTTCCTTTAGGGGAAAGTTGAGGAAAGAGTCCCCAATTGACCATCGGTTTAGCTGCAGTGAGAAAGCTACTGTGCTGCCCTGTGTCTGCTTTCACCATTCCACAGATTCCATCACAGACTGGCTCCCACCAGCAGAGGGAAGCCCTTTTGTAGCTCCAGTAGCAGCATCTATATACTTCTGGAGTATACAGACTGGGGCAGTGAAGCCTGAACCTCCAGGAGAGAAATGAAGTAACCTCATAGGTTGGGAGGCCCACCTAAGCCATCACTTAATTTTGCTTGGTGACTTCTATATGTGCCCAGCCTTCCTTGACTTGGATGCTCAGGTCCTCTATCACAGTGGCACTTGTGCATGGAAAGGAGGGAGAAACTTTGTGCTATACGCTGGCACCTGATAAGATTTCTCTATCCAGCAAGCCACTGCCAGTAGGGAACTGCTGAAGTAGCACTCTGTGAGTTGCCCGGGAGACCCCTCCATCTCCTGCCAAGTCAAACAAACCTGCCGGTACACTTGTGAATTGTATCTCCCAGCAGCTTTGTGCCTTTCTCCCAGCACAGTGCAGGACACAGCCTTACGGGAAAGTCCTGAGTGCCAACAACAGAGGTGTCTGAGGAGAAATGGATTGATGCAGAAAGGGGCGGGGTGCCACTCAGTCATCTAAATGAAAAGGAAAAGGTCAGTGGAGCTGTATGGGGCCCAGGTTGGATTGTTGACTCTGCCTTACTGCAGCAAAGAGGGCCAGATAACTGTCCAGCCCTAGGCACTGCCAGCCCCTTCCAGCTGCCGACAGCTCAGCATGAAGACACACATGCTTTCAGTACACAGATGGGTTTGCATGTCAGCATGAGCCCGTTTTTAGCCCTTGCTTAGGACAGGCAGTCCATGACACAGTAATTTAATTATATTTGCCTCCCTCCGTGGCCCACATATTTGAAGAGGTTTGGGGGGAATGGATCCGGCTGAGGAAAATTACCCTGCCGCTCTGGCACTGCCCCAGAGCTGAGCCGCAGTACCATAAAGGGTCTTGCCATCCTGAATACGGCCCAGGGCATCTGTCTGCACTGCAGGCTCTCTGGCCAGGCTGCCTGCTGACACATCTGGCAAAGCAGCCTTTGGAAGCATCCTCCTCCATCACAGGAACGCCAGTAGGGACAAAATAAGGGGACTCCCTACTCCCCTCGTCAAGACCGACTGGCAGTGGTTTCCACAATAACTAGAGCCACATTAGCTCTAACCAGATTCCAGTGTGTTAAAACAGATGAGGTCACATACCTTCACTGTCTCTCCAGCCTCAGTCACAGCTGTGATCCTGACTCCAGAGTTCTTAAACCACACACATATCCATGTGGGGCTGCCCTGGAAATGACTGGTAGAGGGACCTAAAAATGATTTCCCTTCCTCCCAAAAACCTTATGCCCATTTCCTAACTCGTGTGCTCGCTCGTCAGTTGTTACCCATTGTACCTACATTTGCACCACACCCTGAAGACTTGCTTTTCCCTCCTAGCCACTAAGCCAGTGCTTGCCTCGCGTGAGATCCATCAGCTTGTCATGAAGAAGTATGTAGTCTTTTCACAGGCCATCTCCCCAAGTGCACTATCCCGGGGAATCAATCCTTTTAGCCTATCACCATCTTCTCATCTCCACTTTTGGGGGGTAGTTCCTAGTCAACTGTATCAAGCCTTCTAGAGAAGAACATTGTCTTTGCTTGTCTTCCTAGCTCAGTACCAAGAACACATCCTCCTTGCTGGCTAATCTCTCCTGCATAATGATAGCAGCTCCTCCGAGAGAAAGGGAATTTTCTGGCACAGTTTGTCTCAACACCAGCATAACACAGGCTGTTGCTTAAGAGTGGGAATCATTAGAGTCAGGCCATTATTGAAGGGGACCAGTCTCTAGGGGAGCTGGCAGAAATTACCACTCCTTAATAGATGGAAACTCATTTGCTTGAAGCCCCCCGCCCTCCTCTTTATTTCTCTGCAGTCTCCACCTCCCCGCTCTTCTCAGCTTTGAAGCTGAAAAGAGAAGCAACTCCACCCTATGCAAGACAGAAAATGTGTGCTAAATTAACCTGGTCAAGATAGAGTCTTTGCTGCAAGTGTCTGTTCTTTTAGAATGTTTCTACTGGGACTCCATGAGAAACCACCATGAAGGAGCCACATTGTGATTAGATATGTGATAGAATTATAGCTAGGGCCACTCTGTTTCCCAAGAGAGGATTGTTAGTCTCATGGTTCAGAGTATGTCCCCAAGTCACTACGAGCATGCCCTCTAAGGACCTCACTGCTACACAACACTAGGAAAGGCCAGGGAGGTAGAACCAGGACTACAGACTGTTCTGCTTCTCTAGTGGTCTTCACAACCTTGACAAAACTCAAATACAATTTAGCCTTTCCAGGCTATAAAAATGGCTCATCCATTAAAGGCGAGGCTTGCAACAATGCCCCCCACCCCTCCACCCCCCAAAAAAATACGGATCAAGCCTTCCCTGTCCTGAGGTAGGTGTTGTCTCGCTGCCCTCCACCAATTTAGAGAAAAAGGGAAGAACACTTATGCAGCAAAGGTCCCTTTCATCGTCTGTTTTGTACTGCTGCTAAACCCACATGCCCCAGAACACTTAAAGCTGTAAAGAAAGGAAAGTTGCCTGGTTTCTCACCTCGGATACCATTGGTCTCTGCATTAAGCATAAGTCAGAGAGCTGCTTGGAAAGTCCTTCCTTTGCCCCTGCAAAGGAATTATTAGAGACTACACAGAATTGCAAGCTCCAAGGGTCACCAGTTACTTTGCCATTCCACACATGGCACCCCCTGGAGTCAAGCATTATGGTGACCCTGCTGGACTGACCAGAAATTAATAGCAAAATCACATCCCATTGGATTTCATTCGTCCTTTTCATAAATAAATTGGGGTAGTTCAGCAAAATTCTCTAGTGAATTTGGAGGGTACTCTTAACTATGTTCACATCGCTAACATTAGAAAATTTCCATTGTCACCCCAAGGTTAGCTAGCTCTGATAAAACCCTAATGATGTGAAGATGATACCTACCCGGAGTTGACACATGCTTAAACAAGGTGGAGGAAAAGGGATTGAGGAAAAGGAAAGCTATATGCTGACTTAAGTAAGAAAATCCTATACTGGGCCAACACTTCGGTCTTATTATAGTCATATTTCTCTGTCGCTTCAGAACCAAACTGCTGTGCATACACCAGATGTAGATAGGTTTTGAGGTAACTGTCATGCCCCGAGTACCTTGTCCTTGTTTTTAATAGGGAGAAAAGTAGTCTTCCTTTCCCTGGTCCCTCTAGCAGTCTCCCCCTTGTGTTTTCCTTTTCCTTCTTCCTTTCATACTCCAGACTTCCCTCTCCCCGTCCTTAAAGAGATGAATTGGAAGAATATGCTGTCATGTCAGAAGGAAGCCATTGTCAGTTCACACAGGCAGACACTAATAGGATAAAGTATTATCCGACTTCCTTTAAGTCCAGAAATTAAGTCTTCTTGGAATGGTAATAGATTATCATTTGTAACCACTGTGGCTGCCAGGCTGCAGGAATAGGCTGCTAGTGTCTGAGGCCTCAGCTCTGTATCTGAGTTCTTACAAGGGATGCACTGAGCATTCCTCCAATCAGGACCAAAAGCTGATACTTGTTCCTGGCCGGAACTGCCTATGTAGCAAAGTCTATATAACTCATTCAATTTACCTATTGGGAGTGGGGGGTGGTGTCCCTGAATTGGAGCAACTGTCTGAATGGTATTAATGAACCTAGACGAGTGGGTAGATAAAGAAATCTAGACCTTGAAGCCTGGGAAGAAGTAGCCTAAGGCCAGAAAACCAAACTTTGCCCAAGGAACTGTGTGAAAGCCTGTCTCCCTCTGCTTGCTGACTCACTTAGCAGGTAGAGTGACTTACCTAATGACTAAAATACCACCAGCTCAGAGACAGAGAGAATCAGAGTTGAGCCCTTAAAGGAACTATAAGAGATTAAGAAGCTGCTGCAGAGAGGCAATAGGATGCAAACATTACAGGAAAGAAAGAACCATCGTTCTTGCATGGAAGGATCATTCAGGATTTCTTAAGCCCTATCATGGAGATTATGAAAGAAAACCTGATGTAATAATTGAAGGGTGTCTTTATTGGTGGGCATCTAAGAAAGCAGGTGGATAGTAAAGAAACAAATAGATTAAGGACTGTTGTTGCTATTTAATAATGTGACCATAGTAACTGCCCTCATACTGTAACTGGGTGAGCTTGAAAGAATGAGTCTTCCTGTGCTCCATCAGTCCTCACACTGGGTGCTAGAGTGGCCTCTCATCTTAGTGCTTCCCAGGTAGAGGCTCCAAATTCTTGGAGATTTTGCTCCCTTCTCAAGTGCTAACTTGCTTTGACAAGACAGCTTCTCCAACATTTCCCCACAGGCCTAGGCCTACTCTCTGACTCACTACAAGTATTCACATGCTCTGAACTCAATCATCCTAATTTCTATAACACCTTCCCTTGTGGGTAAATACTGAACTGTGGCCTCTACTGCCTCCTTGGTGACTATACCTTAATAGAAATGTAGGAATGGGCTCACAGCAGACCCAAGAAAGCTATCAGAGTCCAGGATAGGATACCATCTGAAGACTGCCTTGCTTTCCCCAACAGTGGGCAGCCTGCAGGAGAAGGAACAGGACTCTTGTGAAAAGGGTGTGGTTTGGCCCAAGACTCAGCAGCAAAAAAAGTTGGCATGTACCAGTGGATAAAACCTATGATCACCCTTAAGACTAATTCTAGACCTCATTAGGAGAGCAGCATGCATTGGTTTTTAGCCTCCCTTGGAAAGCCGACCTCCTGCTTTTCATCTCCTCTGCCCCATGCCATCATTGTCACACTAAATCCTTTGCCTGGTCCAACCAGCATCTTGCTTACTAAATTAAAAAAAATACATCTCCTTCATAACTGTACCACAGGCCCTTCCTTGCCTGTGTGTCTTCCACATAGCTTAATTTTCCTCTCACTTGCTAAAATCATGGTGCTCACTCCCTTTCTTCAAGAGCCCAGTATAGAGCGCTCTCTGTGCTGAGAGCCTTCTCCATCTTGGTGCTTCCTCCTTCCTATCCCCAGACCTGGTTAGGCTTTAAAATAAGGAAGCACTTGTATCACTGACCTGGGTAATTTTGGTTCCGTTGCCCCTGATGGAGAACAACAGATATATGAAGGGTCTAGGAAGCACGGCATCTTGTTAAAGACCAAGACTTCAGAGGTAGAAATGTCATGTTCTTCCTCAGTTTCTACATCACTATGAGCAGAAGCAACTTAACAAAAAAGTAATCCATTCCTAGACTAAGATAGTGTTGTGGGCCAGATGCAGAGTTAGTTAGGCACAGAACACAAAACAAAATACAACCATCTACTCCTCCATGTTTGGGATTGTAGGTAACATTGTCTCCAACTCACAGATAACCGTCTTTCTCTCTGTGAAAGTAAGGAGACGCAGAGGTCAAGAGTAGAGGTAATAATGGGCACTGGTGTTTGGTCTGTGTACTTATATCATCAAATAACTGCCTACTATACAACATCAGCCACCACACTAAGTGTGAGATACATATACAAATTCTCAATGTTCATGGGAGCCTATGAAGTAGTGAAGCACATATGAATTAATATTATCTTCATTTTACAGATGAAGACACTAAATACTTGCTAAGTCACAAAACTAGGAAGTGATGGAGCTGGAATTCAACCTTGAAGACTGGCTCCAGATCCAGAGTCTTGTTTGCAAACATTATGCATTCTCTCTCTCTCTCTCTCTCTCTCTCTCTCTCTCTCTCTCTCTCTCTCTCTCTCTCTCTCTCTGCCTCTCTCTTTTTCCCCCTGACACCCCCCCCCAATGTATACACAGGGTGGAGGGGAACAACATTGACCTATTTTTTTTAATTCCTTAAACACGCTCAAGATGTAATTTACTTATTTTAATTTAAAGCATAGATGGAAACAATCCAGTACCCAAACCATTTTTCCCCCTGCAGAGGAAAGGGTACTTTCTAAGTGGATAGAAACCAATGAGAGGCACTTTGAGCCAAAGGCAGCCTTGCAGTTTAGCTGAGGCAGGGTTTAGAAATGGCACGGACAGTGCCTGTATTAGGCATTAGCATGGTGTGCTAAGTGCCAGTGAAGGAGATAAAAACAGACACATGTTTAGATATAAACGTTCTCTCTTCTTTCTCTTCTCTCATTTTAAGCCCTTGGTGCACTGAAATGGTGGACCATCAATTGTGAACTCCACTTTCTTGAGGGAGAACGCTTGAAGTACAATCCCTAGCCATAGGCTGGTGAAGGAAGCCAGAGGCCGTTGACTCTGACCCTCTTGCCTGCCCACAATAGGAATTGTCTTGCAGGAGGGACTCTGCATATTGCTCTGCCCAGCAAGTTGCTGGCCTCAATACATGTTAAATAGCCACGATAAAGCTAATGTCTCTAAGCCTTAGAGACTAGCCTGTCTACCTTCATTGATAATGGGGTACAGCATTACACCAAAGGGTGATAAGAAGTCCTGGAGTAGATTATAGAAATGTTAACCACAGTGTGGCATTAAAGAACTAAATGGCTCATCAGGTAAAGGCACTCATTACTAAGCCTAATTACCTGAGTTCTAGCCACACCACACATGAGGAAGGGAAGAACTAACTTCCACAAATTGTCCTCTGAAACACACATGCCCCATCTCCCCCACTAAGTAGACAGATGTGAACATTTTTAAAGAGCCAAGGCTAGGTAGGTATATGTAGAGGAGAGGAACTATGGTCCTGTTCTCCCATCCCAGTCTCATCATTATTGGGCCAAATGATAGACACCACTCCCTGTGGAGACTGTTTAATAGGAATGTTAAGACCTTTTCAGTCATCTTTCTCACTGGAAACACCATCATGCCTACTTTCATCTCTTCTGTAACTATCATTCTCTGTGGGATTCTGCAGTTTCTGTCTGCCATTGGGCCTAAGAATCCAGAAGCTGTATGTGTACTCCTGAGAATCTAACCCCTTATGCATGTACGGAGCTCCTGTTGTCAGAATTGTAGTCAGATCTTACAGGGTAGCTGAGCTGGATGATATAGAAAGTAAATGCCTCTTTGTGGAAGAAGAGAACACAGAAGTATCTGTAGGAAGTCCTATTTTAGTTGCATATTAGTAAGGGAGGAAAAACACATTTGGCTAGGAAGTCGAAAGACCCTGGTTCTAGTCTCACCTCTTCCATTGTCAGTGTGACCTTGGATGTCTTTCCATTTCTGTAGTGCTCAGTTTCCTTGACTAGAAAATATTTTTAAAAATTAGGCTAAGTAATTTCATGACCTTAAACATTGTATAATGAAAATTCTTAATTCCATATACTCAGCTGCAGTCTCTCCTCTAATGTGTTGCTATAACTACCCCTGAAGAGCTACCAACCCACATTCCATTCCCAGGTAACCAGCCTTACAGCTTGGCCAGGCTTGAGAATGAGTCATTAACTCAGCCTTAGAGCCTTCCGAAAAAATGCCCCAAGCTCCTGCTTAAGGGAGGATGTACCCTAACTGCATGGCCCAAAAGAGAGCTACCTCTTAACTGCCATGGCAGTGCCAGACCATCAGATAAGCTACTGGAAAGAGCTGCACTTGAATTGCCAGGACACATCTGCCTAGGGTCCTCCTTATTGTCCCACCCTCATCCCTTCAGGCTCCAAAAGCAGACTGTGCTCATCCCTAGGACAAAGGCAGTCCTTCTTCTCCGGATCTTCCCGTCTCTCTCCCTCTGTCCTCAGACTTTTGTTTAGCCCAAGACCCTTTGTCATTGCAGTTACTGCATGATTTCTGACTTCCCAAACAGCTGTCAAAAAAGAAGGGGATGTTGAGAAATCAGAAATTAGCACCCCACCTTGTGGTGCTGAAACGGCAACTTCATCCCCATTTGCCTCAGAATGTATACACAGGAAGCTGTTCCCAACAACCTGAGTTGTGTCCATGGCACTAGGAAACACAGTCATTTCTTGGATTTTCATCTGATCCTAGGCCAAGTCCCACCCTTTGCTCTGCTGCGGTTTTCTTTCTTTATTAGGAATAGATAGTAAAAGAAGGACAGAGAAAACCAACCGTTGTTGCCTGCGTTTTAAGTGCATACCAGTGTGTATGTGCTGCCATAGGCACTGATAGCCAGAAATTACCTGTATACCTAGGAAGATTCAAAATTGGCCATTTCTTAGCCAACTGCTGCAAAGTGCTGCCTGCCTCTTCCCCTTCTCAGTGCCAGATAGATCACACCCACTCAGTCCTCATTCCCTGCATTAGTATAAATATGCACTGAAGAAACACGAGGGCCTCCTTTCATGGAACCTCCCTAGGAGTCATTGCTCTGTGAACCTCAAGAGCCAGACCCCCACCTCCTCCAAAACACACCTGACTATTAAGCAGCACTGCCTGTGGGAATTTGCAGCCAAACTACATTACTGAGGCCCTCTTAAATCCAAGCCTCTTAGGGTCCTTGGGTTGAGCTGGTACTGCCTGACCATCGGGTTCTGCTGAGGTGGCGGTTCACTTCTGGTCAGGTCCCAGGAGCTGAGGCTGACCCATTTCCCCTGCTTTTTCCAGGGCATAGGGAATTTGGTTATATCCCCAACAAAGCCAGGGACTAACACACTTAGCTCCTGGGAGATGCACTGGAGTTGAGGTGCATTTATTTAAACTAAAGAAAAGTGGTTGACAGCTTTCATCATTTTCCCACACTTAAAATTAACATTGTCTCCCTCCCTCTCCCCTCCCCCCCACCCCTTCATTTAAATATAAATGACTCGGTCAATGCTTATAAGACTGTATAGGTTCGGTTCGGAATCTTATTCAGTTTAACCCTTTGGGGACATTGAATTAAAAATTGAACAATATTTATTAAAATACAAAAATACACTTTTCTCACATTACAATCAGTGTTCTTTTGTTGGCATCCCCACCAGTACCACCCCCTTTCAAATCTGAACCCTTTATTTCCTCTTAAAGCTAAAGTAATAACTGAAAGTTACATCATTAAATGGACCAGAATAACAGATCTTGCTCCCTGCTTGTAACTACTGGAGGTAGGCCTAGGGGAGGGAAGCTTCCCGCCATGACGCCCCATTTAGCAGAACTCCATGCCAAACTCATTTGTGTGTTCCCCCTTGTCAGTTTTGTTGTAACATGCCCCCTACAAAACATCCTGGCTGGCAAAGGCTTCTTTAAACTGAGCCTGTGCCCTTTTTAGCTCTCCTCTTCCTCTCTACTCATGTTCTGCCCCCACTCCGTCACCACAACTAGTTGGCATCAGCTGTAATAATCCCTAATGAATCAGCATTTAGAATAGTCACCAAATCCTAAGCATGAGAAAAGCTTCCACTCCCCCAAGTTCTCCCCCATTTCCAGCCTATCCTCCTTTTCCACCTTAAAACAAGCAAGATCTTTTTTGAAAAAAATCATAAAATGTCATCATTGTCTACAATCATTTGTCAGATACCCGGAACAACAGGTGGACACGGCACAATGCTGATGTATGGCCTCCTGTGAATCATCCCCTTTGCTGCTCTGCTTCCCTTCTTCCCGGTGCCGCACCCCCCTTCAGGCCGCCTCCTCCCGGGAAACCCTGAATAGACACATGCCTTGCAGAGTGGGTTATGCCCAACTGCAGGAATCTGGTGCAATGTGAAAGCATTTGACTGAGAGCTACGCCAGCTCCCTGCCTTTCCAAGCTGTCCTGAAGCACTGTCAGGGGAGACACATGCCAGTCTTAAGGCACAAACCCAGAGGACTTGTGCACATGTACAAAGAAACAACCCCTGTAAGGATTAGTTGGAATTTTGATGGTTTTCCTACTTAAAATATATTTACAGATCTATCTCCCCCATTGTCTCTGAAGGGAAAAAAAATATTGCCTCTCAACCTTTTGGCACAGTACAAATTTGTGATGCTTTTTTTAAATAATTTTTTTAATAAGATAGATCTGTAAAGACAGCTCTCAGCTTAAGAAAGATGTCTGTAGAAATGGTATTCCTAGATCCTGTGAAGCATCCTGTAAAAACTGACAGATCCAGTCTACCCTTCCTACCCCAGCAGCACACCCTGCCACTTTACGGGTGTTGGTTAGTTTCATCTTAGCAGTTTCTACCTTACACCAGTTGACTTGAGGCTCCTACCCACAACATTGCCAAGGTTCCCTTCCCCCCCCCCCTTTAAATAGAACTTACAAGTTAGAAAATAGTTTTGTTTTGATTTTTTTGTTTTTAAATTTTAATATAATCTTTTTTTAACCAGCCCATAGATTTAATATATAAGCATATACAAGAAAAAGTCTCTCCCCACTCTGTACAAAAGTTGCTCTTTTTTTGTGCATTCTATTGCATTTTATAAGTTTTTGAGGGAGGGGGAGTCATATTTGAGTTTCCTGTACCTTGTCCTTGGTATGGGTCTGAATTATATAAGGTTCAGAGATAGTGGTGACTGTGGGGTGCAGAGAGTTCCCCAGGCTGTTTTCTGTCCAGTGGGCCCCATGTGCTGGTTTGTAGGTGTTGTAGTTAATATGGTCATGTATTGTGGGCAACACTACTGCCCCCTCACCTGATACACCGGATGGAGCTGCTGTTGCTGCTGCAGATGCTGCTGCTGGGATGTCTTCATCCACCTGAATAATCTCTACTGTCCTGGCGGCTGTGACTGTACTCCGCTGCTGGTGCCGCTTGCGAAGTTTATAGAAGACAATCAACATGGCAGCAGCTAGGAGAGTCACTGCCACAAAGCAGCCAATGATGATCTTGGTGGTCTTCATGACTTCATCCAGGCTGGTCTGCATCTTGTCAGTGGTATCTGTCGAGGGCACTGGCACCTGCTTGGGCACACGGGTGGTCTGAATGAGCACCGTGGTAGAGGTGGTATATGCCGGCTGGTAACCAGTGGATGTGGTGGGAACAGGCTTGTATTTGCGTGTTATGTCCTCAGGTGATATCTCTGTGGTCTCCACTGTCACGGTGGTGAAGAAGCTGAAGTTGGGGGTGTTGAGCTCGGCCGAGCTCACGTTGAGGTAGGCCGAGGCATTGGAGTTGCCTGCCACATTGGTTACCATGCATGTGTAGACTCCAGTGTCGATGAGAAGCACACGAGAAAAGTTCAAGGTGCCATCATTGAGAACAGAGATCCGTGGGTGCCGGGAGGCGTGGCTGAGCACTGTCCCATTGGGCAGCAACCACTTCACAGAGGACATAGGGGGAGTCCGACACTTCAGTTCTGCCATCCGATCCTCAGAGATATTGAGGTCCCGGGGTGCATCCATGATGAAGGGGGCAGAGCACTGAAAGGCAGCCTGGTCCACCTCTACCAGGTAGCGGCCTCGCATGTGCATGGGAGCATGACAGCGTCCACAGCAGGTGGAATTGGTGGGTATATACTCCCGAAGCCACCAAGCCAGCCACAGAATATCACAATCACAGTTCCAAGGATTGTGGTGTAGGTGCAACTCCACTAGGTATCTCAGGGGAGTGAAGAGGTCATGGGGCAAAGATGAGAGGTTATTGTGGGCTAAGTTGAGTTCTACAAGGGAAGCCAGTCCATCAAAAGCATTCCGTTCAATCAGGCTGACCTGTGAGTTCATCACCCACAGTTTTTTGAGGGAGCTAAGGCCATGGAAGGACCCAGGCCTGATCTCAGGAAAGTGGTTCCCTGACATCTCAAGCTCCTCCAGCCCCACCAGGGGTGTAAGATTGGGCATATCCTTAATGTTGCACATGCCCAAGTTCAGGTACTTGAGGTTGAACAGCCCCTCAAAAGCCCCCTCAGAGATATACTCCAGCTTCTTGAGTTCGCCCAAGTCTAGACGCATGAGGGAGGGCACCCGGTTGAAGGCGTAAGAGGGGATGCTCTCGATGGGGTTGTTTCGAAGCCAGAGCTCCCGCAGTTTGGACAGGTACTCAAAGGCCCCACTGGGGATGACAGTCAGCCAGTTGTCAAACAGTTCCAGGGTGTTGAGACTGGCAAGGCCATTGAAGGCCCCCACCTCTATCTGCCTGATGGAGTTCCTGCCCAGCTGCAGGACCTCCAGGTGGTGGAGGTGCCTGAAGGTGTCGGCCTGAATCATCTGGATGTTGTTTTCCATGAGGTTGAGATACCGGGTGTTGGAAGGAATACCCTGCGGGACCTCAGAGAGTCCCCGGCGGGTGCACACCACCTTGCTGAACTGGTTACTGCAGGAACAGACGGAGGGGCAGTTCTGGGGCCCGGCTGAAGCGGCAGCAGCGATGGCTGCACACAGAATCCACACTTGCGCCGTGAGGTAGACGACGGGAAGCAGGACGGCATTCCAGGTGTGGTGCACAGTTACCTGCCACAAGAGCTTCATGGTGTGGCACGTTCATAATTCACCATCGCCTGGGATTTTGGCTTGGAAAAGAGAACCAGCCTTACCCCGGCTTAAGTGAGCTAGGAGCTCCTCTTTCCATCTGGAGAAGGAGGTGGGGAGGGGGCGATTAGCAAGCAGATCGGCCTAGAAAAACCCTGCAAAACTACAGAGCGGCCCCTCATCTACCAGCCCACCCTCAAGGCCAGCCCATAGAAAGCTAAGACTCTCTCCCACGTTGCAACCATCCCCACCCAATTCACTGTCACCTACCTCGGAAGGGAAGCAGGAAAGAATTAGCGCTGTGTCCTTAAGCTTTCTCCACGAGAGCCAGGCTCATCGTTCCCATTCTGACTTTAGTTTTAATTAACAAAGGGGGAAGTAGTGGGGGCAGGGAGGGCAGAGGGGAGGGGAGGGGAGGGGTGGGGGAGACAAAATGGCTTCTAGTAAATCCGGAGCCGGCGAAGCCGCGGAGTTGAGGCGCGCCAGGGAGAGCCAAGGCCCGGCGGGCTATGCAGGTGCATGCCCCCCCGAGAGCCCGAGAAGCGGCGCCACCAGCGCTTCCCTGCTTTGTCCTTGGACCCTGGCACCAGCTTGCTCCAGCCGCGGGAGAAGGTGCTTCATCACCAAAGTGTGTCTTCGGGGCCCCCGGCCCTCTCCCTGGGCTGCCGCGGGGGATGGGGGTGCGGGGGCGCTCCCGAAGCCGCCCAGGCCGCGCTCGCTGGTTGCTGCGCTGCTCTCCACTCCGCTTTCCCGGCGTCGGCTTCCCGGAGCTGGCGGCAGCTGATTGCAGTCGTGAGCTCGCGGGGCTGCGAGAGTTAAGAGGTGTTCGCTGCGCCTTCGCCCTCCCTAGGCACACACCCCCTTTTCTCTTCGCCTCTTCTCAGAAGGGTTAAAAAGACAAAAACTGGGCTCAGTTCTCCAGTCCTGCCGACTGCTGGCGCGAGGAGCGGTAATCCGTCCAGCCCCAGAGGGGCAGCGGCGTGGACGTGGCGCTGGGACCCGGTCCGCGAACGGAGGAGCGCGCAGCGCCCGCGGTCGCG
>NW_021604592.1:8161588-8180762 GCF_004785775.1 Grammomys surdaster
TTGTGCGGAGAGTGCGAGTTTGCCTCTGGGGCTCCCGGAGCCTTCAGCAGCCGAGCTGCCAGCGGGCTGCTGCAGCGGCCAGAGCGCTGGAGACGGCGGCGTGAGCAGTGGGGGTAGCGGCTGCGGGAAACGCTCCGAAGCCGGTGTACATGGTCCCCGCTGGCTAGCGGCGGCGGCGGCGGTGGCAACAGCGGGGCCCCTGCGCTCGGCGCCCACCGTCTCCTCCTCGCGCCGGGCTCGCGGTGTTGCAGGCGGCAGCCACGCAGACTGCTCTCTCATCCTTTTGTCCTTCAGTCAGAACGTGAATGTACTGCTGACGCATACTGTTCTAGGGAGAAGATTAGCGTGATGCAGTGCTCTTATGTATTAACACCGCTCTCCCTCTGCCGCCTGCCCTCAAGGGGTTAACGCCGCGCCTTCCAGCGCGCGCCGGCCCGCGCCGCGCAGCCCCGAGTCGCGGAGGGCTGCCTGCCTTCCTCGCTTCTTCCTTCCCTCTTTCTTCCTTCCTCCCTCCCTCCCTCCCTCCCTTCCTTCCTTCCTTCCTTCCTTCCTTCCTTCCTTCCTTCCTTTTTTCTCCCCACCCCCCTCCCCCCTCCCCGGCAGCTTCCTCCCCGCCCCCTCTAGACGATCGGAGCGGCCCGAGCGGGCGAGCGAGTCGGAGTGAGCGTCAAGTGAGGGGCTGCGCGCTAGTCGCAGGCATTCGCAGCTATTTTGGTCAGGTCGGAGCAAGCGGCTGGTTGGCCGCTGATAGGCTGGAGCGGTGCGGAGCTGCAGCGGGAGACTGCGCGGCCCCCACCCGGGCCACTCAGCACCCAGCACCCTCCAGCCCCTGGACTGCTGGGCTCAGGGGCCCGGGTGCGGCGGCCCTCGGTGGGGCTGCAGCAGTTGGCTGGCCTCCTGCGAGCGCCCGCGTCATCCGCACCCCCGCTGAATGCTGACGGGGTGCCTGGCTGCGCGGCTAGAGTTTGGATCTGCAGGATGGTGGGGACCCACGGGCAAGCAGCCGAGTCGATGCAAAGGCTCCCTCCGTTGAGTCAGAAGACCCTGAGCCTGAGCTTCACCTTACTCTGTGCCTGTCCTTCCAGTTCTCTCCCTCGCACACTTTCTTGCCCCCTCCCCCCCCCACAGTAACTAGGGCTTTAAATGATAGTTTTCTTAATGAGGGCTGTGGGGGTGGGAAACAGTGGAAAGAAAGACCAAGTTCAAGGAGCTGGGGGAATGACAACCTGGGGAGGATTGAGGTGAGCTCCCGGAACCCATGGAGCTGTATACAGCCTTGCCTCCCTGTTGCCCTCTTTCCTTCCCCTGTATGCTGGGACCAGTAAGGTGATTGCTGCCTTCTGCCCCTTGTGCTGCACCAGCCTCTCTCTGGGAGTCCCTTAGCAGCTTGCTGGAAGGGGAGTTCAGGCCTCTGCTTTGACAGGCTAATGTAAAAGCATAGGTCAGCATTTGCCAACTCATTTCCTCCGTAAAAGAACCTCTTTTTTCAGCTGTGTGAGGGTGAGACAATCTGTAGATTGTTTCTACAGCACTGAGCTGTAGGTCCAGTAGAATATGGCGCGGGATTACTATCCCCTCCATCCAGCCTCATCCCTTATTGCCTCCTTACCTCCTTATCCGACTGTTATCTAACAAGTGTATTTGTTTAACCCCATTGTTCCCAGGTGGGCTGTTACTTAAGGATGAGGACGCCCAGGAGTTCCCAACTTCCTGAACTCTATCACAGCCATAATCTCATTATCTGCTGCTTCAAAACCTAAACCTTCTTCAAGTCCTAGAAAGTTCCAATGTCCAAAACTTAATATTCTTGTCCCTCACCAAGACCTTGAAGTTTACATTTGCTGTCAAGGAAAAATATTAACAGATGATATCTTTGAGCCCTTTCTTTATGATTCATTTTATTAATGTTTAAAATAAATGTGTGTGGCTAGAGTCACACACATATAAGTTGTAGCACCAGGATTTGAACCCTGACAGGCCTCACACAGATTGGTGTCAGGGCACTTGGATATGAAAATGATTCCTCAGGGCCTTCTTACAGAGTAATGCAGTCAGATTTTACCCTCCACTTGCCAGTCCTTGTTAGGGTGTCTGTGTGCCCACCATACTAAGAACTTACACTGCTCTGGTGAAGTGACTGCCCCCTGTTGTCTCCATTTTCAAAGTGAAGGCACTTAGCTCCAGCAAGCAGTTACTTGCTTATAGTGACAGTCAGCTCTTCACTGATGTCATCCCTAAGAGAGTATCCACTGTAGCTACTGCACAGGCCAGTGGTGGAGGCAAGGTTGGGGAGGGACTGATGACTCGGTGAAGGGTGTATGAGAAATCAGGAAGAGCATGAGAGAAAGGACTAAGTAAGAAGGTGAGTCCTGTAAACATGTGTCACTTGTGATGAGAGATCAAGGAGAGACATGGGAAACTGAGGCAGATCCTGCCCTTGTGCTAAGATCTAATTCCATTTGTCTCTGTAGTGGCTTTTCCCTTTCTTTAAAGCCTAGACTGGCCTTGAACTCATGGTGATCCTCTAGACTCAACCTTCCAACTTCTGGAATTCCAGGCATGTGCCTTCAATCCTTTGAACTCCTCCTTAAAGCCCATGTGTAAGAAGGATACCACTGTCTGGTAGACCCAGGAAATGTGAGCCTGGTACAGCAGGGATCTGTGGAGAAAGCTTCTGTCCTTGACCCAGCTGCCACTGAGCAGGGAAAGGGTTGTATTATTGGGGATATTGGGAGAGGGTGGCATACAGGGTTATCACTAGAGTCTGGGTGGCACACTGGAGTATGGTGCCTTTCCTTCCTTGTGCAGAAGAGGGGCTCTGCCTGAACTGGTTTCCTGCCAGTGTAGGCAAACTGAGGCTCCATCTGTTCAGCTGTTGCCCCCCGGATTGTGAAGGTAGATGGGGGGGGTAGGCTGAGTTGGATTAAACCACTACATAGGAACAAGACCATCTCGTAGTAAATGTTGCCGATACTGATGAAAGCAAATGTCCCCAAGTTCAGTGGAGCGCTACATGGGACTGCTTTACCCTTTATGGACCAGCTAGGTCACAGAAGTTCCTGGAACCTACAGAGTAGACTAAAGAAGAGGCTGTCGCACCTGCAGTTCACAGTCCTCCTGACCCAAAATAGGCCTACAGCTTCTACTCTTGATAAACTGAGTCCCCTGTGGTATTCTGCCCCTCACAACTAGTGGTTCTGGCTGGTGCCTGGATCTGTAGAGGTACCACTAAGAAATAAGAGAAGGCAACTCACACTTAAATAAGAAGGAACACTACACTGGGCTGAGAACATGGGCAGTTTCACATAGGCACTGCTAAAAGAATGCTAAAGGTACATTCAGTTTTAAAGAATGGGCCTTGTACTGAAGTTGGGATACTGAGTTCTGGTTGGCTTTTCTCATTAGATATGATACATAATGAAGTATACCTTGATTTATAACATCAAGGGAAATGGACTAGAAAGTTTCTTTTACTTCTCATAGTCCATAATTTTCCCTCCTTTTCAGACAGGCAGCTTTGGGAAGAGGGCTGATCTTTTGGGATTGTAGCCTAGCCTTGGAGATAGGCCATGGAGTTGAGGAGAGAAAGCTCCCTTCAGTTAGTGTAAACATCTACAGGACTGGAATAGAGCCAGTCATTAAAAAGGTGCATCGATCACAGAGTGCTCATTTTTAAAGAATCCTCGTAAAAGAGAGATCCTTTTATCTTGGCCTCTCACTTTGCTGATGTTAGGGAAACTCAAAAAGGGATGGTAACTTCCCTAAAGTCACATGATTAGTTAATATCAAAGTCTGTCCTCTGAGTTCCTTCTATCAATATGTTGATATGTGGCTAATTGGCCTTTAAACCCTGGGGTTGAAGCTATTATCAAATGCTTGCCCTGTATTCTTCGTGAACAGACATGTTATATTCTAGTGCTTTAAGAGTGGAGTTTTGATAGTGCTAGTATGCCATTCAATATGACTTGGGTCTCTGATAAGAAGTCAAGAGGATTGTTCATGTAGAGGGACCTAGGACTGCCAGGCTAGCCCACTCCCTACTTTGCTAATAGTCTGTCCCTGAGGCATTATCCTAAGCAGCCACTAGATGTCCATAACGCCTCATGGGGTTTGCCAGCAATAGCAGGGTACCATCTTGCTTCTAATATGCTTTTGGGTCCCTTCTGGGGAGGTCCAACAAGAACAAAATCAGAGTAAGGGCAAGAAAAGGAAGAGATTTCAGAGACAGGAATAAAGAAGGAAAAAATAATATGAAAATTGCTCTCCAAAGAGACAAGGAAAGATATTGGTTGATGAATTTGTAATGATAAAAAAAAAAAATGTTCCACGTAGTAGTCGTCAGTGCAGTGAATACGCACATGGACTCTTGTGTTTCTCATTCACTTCTGCTCATGTGCAAATGCTTCTCTGGGATCACCTGGTCCTTACAGTTTCTGTTTATCTTAGAGGAGGCTCCCCTGCTGCTTCTGATCCCCTAGTGAGGCTATGCTGTTACTGCCCATGTCATAAATAGAATGTTTTTCTTCCTTGAGTGGATGGTTCAGGGCAACACAGATGCTCTGAAAGTTGTTTTCTCTAAAATCTGCTCTTGTAAAGAAAGTGTTTAAACTAAAGAAAGAGGAAGTCAGGAACTAGGCTAGCACTATAGCTTTGTGATCTCCAGCATGGCATTCTCCATGCCTTGGATTCTGTCCCCAGTATTGAATGTGGCAGGGTTGGGGCACTCCACAGAGCCTAGCAAGAGCCATTTTCTAAAACCTCATCTGAAATAAGACAAGGTGACTAATAACCATTCCAGAGAGCTGGGCTTATGATATAGCTCAGGCCTACCTAGCATAAACAAAAGCACTGCATTAATTGGGCATGGTGGAACACACCTATAACCCCAGCATTCGGGAGTTCACAGTCATCCTACATAGCAACTTGGAAGCCAGCCTGGGATATATGAGACCCTGTCTCAAGAAATAGAGAGGGAGGGAACTTACAAGGAGCTATACAGAGTACAAAGGCCTCTTTTTCTACTGAGACTAGTTTCACTGGATCTGATGCCTTTGGGCTGGAGTGAAAAGACAAGCCTCCTGCCTGCTAGCGCTCTCTTCCTTCCTTGAGAAAGTAAGCTTGGGATGCCAATCTTGCCACAGTCACACACAAGGGCCAGCAATTAAAGAGGTCCAGCAGAACACCTATGAACAACCCTCCCCCCTTTGGAAATACACTGGCCCATCCAGGACCAATGGTTTACTTTCTTTAATCTCCTGTATATAGAATAATAACTTTAGTAATATTTTCTGGGTGTTGATAGGTACTTAGATACTTAGGATGTAAACACATACAGCTCTGTGAGCTAGAAACCATTTGATTCACCAGTTTATGGGTAGATTTAAGAAGTTTTGTTATGGTTACAGAAGTAATGAGTGAATTTCTGTGTCTGCCATAAAAACATTTCCACATAATAGTCAGTGACTTCAGCTACCAAATTCTCTTGGAGGTTTAGAAGCTCAAAGCTCATATTCTAGCAAGGCTTTGCTTGTTGGAGAATCTTGACTGGCCTTGACTTCTAGAGGCAGCCCTTGTCTTGTCAAGTGTGTCCCCTCAGGCTCTGCCTCCATGGTCACACTGTCTCATTTTCTTCTCTTTCCTGCCTATAATTTAGAGGGACACTTCTAGTTGGATTTAGGGCCCACCAGGATAATAAAGTACCCTAAGTACAAACTAGGTCCACACCTACAATTAATTGCTTCACAGATGCACATGTGAAGTATCTGTTGAAGCCACTTGTGTACCCTAACTACATTATATATTGTTTTGTTTGTTTTTTATTCATTTATTTATTTATTTATTTGCTGATTTTTTTTTAGGGGGGAGGAGCATGGTTTCTCTGTGTAGCTCTGACTGTCCTGGAACTCACTCTAGCTCCACTTGCCCTTGCCTCTGGAATGCTGGGATTAAAGGCAGGTGCCACCTCTGCCTGATGCATTTATTGTTTTTAGTATGGAAGCTACTATAGAAAAGAATTGTTTTGTCTAGTCAGTTTTTGAGTGAATTCTCTTTCTGTTGTCTTTTTATTATTTAGGATCACTTACTCTTGGCATTGCTCCTAATTTAAAATTTCTAATTCTTCATTCAAAGTCTAAAGTGTTTTTTCTATTTCTAGCAGTTAATATAATTCTGAGACATGCTCTCACTCTATAGCCCTGGCTGCCCTAGAACTCACTATGTAGATCAGGCCTAGAACATGAAAAGATCTGCCTGCCTCTGCCTGGCGGGTGCCACCACACCCAACAGTTAATACTAGCTTACCAACTTGTCAGCATCTCACATGACCACAGAAAACATATTCAGAACTGCTAAGGTAATCTCTGTTAGATTAGTAAAAACCTATGCTGTTTGTACCCTATTCTCCATAGCAACCAAAGTGATCTTGGTAACTCTACATCAGATTATGTTATTGATTTACTTGAAATGTTCCATTTTTCTCATAAACTGAATAGCAACCAAAATGCCTGCCACAGCTCCTCAACCTTTACCCCTTCCCTTCAACCTCAGTGCTGACATTTATCAAACCCCTCCACACTCCGAGCGTAACAGTTACACTGGTCATCATATTCTCAAATCTTTCCCTTGGGATTTTGCTCTATCTTCGACATAGATTGTTCTTTCCCATCCCAAGTCCTTAGGCTTCTTGACCAGGTCTCCCAACAGAGATTTAAAGTAACCTACTAGCCGTCTCAATCACATTAGCCAGCGTTAGCTTTATTTACTTTGTACCATTTCCAGAGATGACGGTGTATGTGTATTTGTCTATGCATTCATTGCACTCCCCCATGGAAGCACAACATTGGCCCTTCCTTCCTTCTTTCTCAATTCTTCATCTCATAAATAAAACTGCTCTTAGGCTTCTGAGGAGAAGAGCTTGAACCCCTCATTCCTTGGACACCATTAGTCAGACCTAACTCTGCTCCGTTATAGTCTCTAAAAAGGTGGTTGGAAATGTGTTGGTTTTGTTCTCCTAATACAAGGATCCCAGTGATCTCAGGATCTCTCCAGTTCTCGATTTTGACTTTCCTGACTCCTGCTGACAGACTCCTGAGAAGCAGTTTCATGGAGGCAACATAAAAGCATACAGGTTTCCAGCGGTTGTGAATGTGAGGAGTGAGCTGAAGTGTGGACACAAGTGTACAGACAGACCTGCACTCACATCTGCACATGCCTGTCATTTTCAGTTTTGCTAAAGTGCATTTTCTGCTAAGGGAGTGAGGACTGTTGAGCCTGAAATAGAGAACACCAGGACAGTGAGACCAAATGCTTTGAAAGTGGCTGTGCCAACGCTTTTTGCTAATTAAAGAATGTTAGGACAATCACCACTAGCAGCAGTAAAGGGCGCCCCATTACCTCTCTCCATGGCGAGTTGGGTAAATTTAAAGGCAGCTATAAATACCCCACTGCGCTCCTGAGCTTAAGCATGGTTGGGGCTGGGTGAAGAGGAGTCCTAGCTTCTGTCTCCTTCTGCCCCTTCTCTAATAGCTGTCAGTCCCTAAGTTTTTCATGACAACAGAACAAACAGTTCCATCAACAAACTCTTAATTTAACTTAAAACACCCTAAAGGAGGTACCAGACAAGTGAGAATCAAGTCTGACTGGGAGCCCAGGTCCCCTAGGTCCTTCTGTGTTGCCTTTGACATTTTTTTTCCTTTTGCTTAAAGGGAAGATGTTTCATCTTGTTCCTCTCCTATAGATGTTTTTAAGGAAAACAAAGCCACTAGGATTAAACCCACTCTCCCAGAAATATTCTAGGCACCCCTTACTAGAATTCAGTATTTAGAATGTGTGAGTAAGTGGGTGCGTGCTGTCTTCACTCACTCTCTGCAATTTTGGGCTAATTTTAAGAAGTATGATCAAATTTGGAACTTCCATGTTTTCAGTCTCTTGAGCTTGGCCTGCTGGATCCTCCTGGGTGGTTTCTTGTAGCTCTTGCACAGCCTCCAAGCCTTTCTTCCCTGCCAGTCTATGGAGAGTGGTACCATGCTGCTACTATCTTCTCTCTGCCAGCCTCCGTGACTTGTTTGCTGTTTTTATAGATGGATCATTTCTGGCCATCAAGCTGCTTTATATAATCCATCAATTGTTTTCAGTCCCACACTGCCAGCTTTAGCTATGGCATGGATTCCCCTAGTTCCAAATGATATAACTTCAGTTTGCCACTCTGTAATGATTTAGCAACTTGGCTTCTTCCATCATCCATTCATTGACCCATCCTAGGGTCTTCAGGGGCTGAGGGGGAGTCAAAGGATACATAGCATGTGGCTAGAGTGATCTTTCAGTCTGTGGAGTGACTATCCTCTCTGCATCCTACCCTTAGCCTGAGGAGGAGTACTGATGTTCAGAGATGGAGGGGAGTGCAGCCCTGGGAATGCCAGAACCAGCCGCACCATTGGCTTCCCCATGAGTCATCAAGTGAGCTATGGGTAGGTTGGCTGGCACCCAGGTTCCTGGATGCTCTGTCCTTTTTATTATAACTTTTGGGGAAGATGTATTTACCTGCTTTTGGTCCATGTTGTCAGATGCTGCTTTTACCTGCAGATGCTGCCAGTGGAACTCACCTTTATTTTAGAGGATGTGGCTGTTGATGGACTTGAAATAAAAGAACTAGGATCCTTAGATCCTCGCTCACGCTTAGACAGGTTGGAGAGTCCCTAGTCAGTTGGTTAGCTGGGCTGTTCACATGTGCATTTTCTCCTATTTACTTACTGCCTCTTATCATAGTGTATGTGTTTGACTGGAGCCAATAGGTAGATTTATTTCTTTTTAATTAAGGCAAGCATGCGTCTTTTGAAGTGTATTCTCTCCCACCATAGAATACCTCCACATACCCCACCACAAATCCTTATCTTTCAGTTTTTACATCACTACCAGCCAAAGGTCCTATAAGTGAGAAGTACTTAGAAGCTTTTTGTCTTGGACCATTTAAAATTTTTCTGTAAAGGACACCAGACTGAGGTGGTTCTGCTTCTAGTGAGTGCAGTGAAGCCCCACCCAGTTGAGGGTCTAGGGATACCTCTTTGGAGCCTCGCTAGAGGAGCCATCATTCTGTGTCAATTTCTTGGTAACTGTGGCTAGTTTGTGTGGCAGCCCAGTGAGACTGCTTGATTGGTATTCTGTGCACAAGCACTGAAAAAAGCCCAGGAGGAACCCTGCCAGCCAATAACTCTGAAAGGGCTCTTTGTGCAAATGAGCAGCATGTGAGCTGGACAGGGCTCGCTCCCTCCCCCGCCAGTGTCCTCTCTGGCCAAGCAGTTTGGTGGTGCTTTGGCGCTGGCACAGAGTACTTGGGGATCCCTCCCCAAAAAGAGACCATCTTGGGATCCCAGACACATAGAGCAACTTGAGCTCTCTCCTTCCTGCCCCGGCTCTGGCAGTCTGCCTCCAAGTGCCGGTCAGTGGGATCTATTCAGGGCTGTGTCTATGCATAGATGAGGGGCAGGAAGTAAAGAAAGGAGGGGACTGTGAGCAGACCAACCATCAGCAGAGTAGGGACACTCCCACTCCTCTCTCTGGTGGGACCCCCAGAGTTCTGGGGGCATGGAAGCACGCTTCCTTCTGTGTTGGTCCATCACTTTCTTCCAGCAGAACCTGAGCCGTTTGATTTCCTCATCAACTAAAGCTGTCTGTTGTCCTCATGCCTGAGAAAGGAAAGAAATAAGACCCTTTGTGCCCGCATAGCTGACAGCTGCAGAGTAAGACTCCATCAAACTAATACCAAGAAGCATCCTGGTGCTGGTAGAAGCCAAGCACGGCCAGGCACAGGCACTAGTGACTACCCAGCCCCAGGCTCAATGCCTCTTACGAAGTTGGCTCCTGCCACTGCCGTTTGTTCGTCTCTCTCAGATGTTCTTTGTTATTAATGAGTTTTCTAAACACATAAGCTTGACTCACTTCTTCAGTGAAGGAGACCATTCTCACTAAGCACTGTTTTCTAGGAAGGAAAAGCCTTAAGTGGGTGTTTACGCCTTTTCTAAGGTCTTAGACTCACATGTGAGCCTAGAAGACAAGAGGACTGACGGGCGAGGGTAGGTGGCAGTGGTCAGCCCACTGCAGGTTGCTCATCTCCTCTCCATTTGATGGCTTCCTGAGACAGCCACAAAGAGTGGCCCATCTCCAGCCGATACCAGTTGTCCCTGAACCTCCATTTCAGATTATCCGTGTTCTGAGCTTTTTTTTTTTTTTCATACAGGCCTTGCCTTTCACAATTTTTTCTACCTCCATATATTTCATTGACCTCAGTTATTTTGAATATGTTGATCAAAGACTCAAGATGTCCAACTGGTGACAGAAATACAGGCTAAAAATGAGTGAGCTGAAGAGATGGGTGACTCAGCGGAGAGCGTGACTGCTGTGCAAGCCTGAGGACTCAAGTTTGAATCCCCAGAATTCACATAAACCTGGGCAGGAATGGGGACCTGCCTCTGATCTCAACATAGAAACCCCCTAAACATTCTGGCTAGCCAGAATGCCAAAATCGGTGAGCTTCGGAGCAGTGATGGACCTTGTCTCAATGGAGAAGGAGGAGAATAATCAAGGGAGACAACTAATGTCACCCTTGGATTCACATGGACCCACATAGAAGAGCACCTATACACACAGCTCACATTCGGGGGAATAAAAGTAACTCAGTCCACAGAAACAATGCCATACTGTCAGCAGAGTGGGCGTTAAATAGGACAGTGACAGCAGACAAATTTGGGGATGTTTTTTCCCTTCCTAAATGCCCTTATTTTATTCTTGAAGCCACCAAAGAGGGGCCAAGCAGAGAGAACAGTGTGGAGAGGAAGACTAAGGTAGACTGAGGTGGGCTGCCTTGTAACGGAAGCTGGCAGAGTAGGACTTCCTGCGCTGGCTTGTGCTTCTCTGTCTTGGGTGTGTCTGCTCCCAAAAAGGAACAAAGATGTCACCCTGCTTAGGACCATCCCTTGTGCTGCTGTTACATTCACATCCAGATACTTGGGGGAGGAAATTTTCCCACTTTCCTGAAGCAAATGGCTGGTCCAGACTATCTCAAGTAAGACCACGGACATTTAAGATCTCTGTGTTGCAGTGTCTCTGCCCCACGTGGTCAGGTAGCTTTGCAGCTTGGAGAAGCACCCTCCCCCCAGTTCATACAGACACAAAATGTACTCGGGGCAGGTGGGCTCCTAAAGATGCACACTTTGTAGAGTAAGCCAGCCTACCACACCCCAGAAGCCTTTGTCCCATACTAGGTCATGTGGGCAGCAAACCTGAGTCCAGTGCCTTGAAAGCTTTTCTCTGCAGTTTTCTGCATGGGTCCCAGGCAGCACAGCCCCTAAACTCCTTCCTTGTTTTCACTTTGCTGGAACCACTCATTGTTTTTGCATTCTACAAAGAGCTTTCCTCCCCTTCTCTTTTCCTGTCCATTTTTTTCCCTGTTCGTCCATTCCCAAACAACTGGGAACAGTCTTCCAAAGGGGCCTTGTTGGGGTGAGAACAATAGACATATGTCAGTCAGTGGGTCAGATAAGTCCTAGGGTTCTGTTGCGGGGTGGGGGGAGTGTAGTTCACAATAATAAATTGTATTTCTCTTTGTTAGCTCTGTGGGTGTGTGCATGTGTGTATGTCTGTGTTTGGCATGCATGCCATGGGGAACATGTGGGGAAGTCAGAGGGCCACTTGCGGAGTCGGCTCTCTCCTACCTTCATGTGGATTCCGGGGTGGAATTGAGGCTGTCAGGCCTGGCCAGCGCATACTTTACCCACTCAATTCGTACAGTGATCGATATGCTTGTTGCCCTGATTTGATCATTATACAATATGTGCATATGTCAATAAATATGTACAATTATGTATCCACTGAGAGAAAAATTTTGAAAATATACACAAAACAGAGAAAGGAATTCTCTTGAAAGAGGAGATGGCTTTGCTGCCACCTCCAGAGGTCTGCCGGCCTCTGCCATGCATCTGCTCAGTTATGTTTTCCAGGTGCTTAGTGTGGACTGTGTCTCTGTATTGATGGGTCTCATTTGGTTGTCGTGTGCATTTGTCTTGGAGGCCTGCTAATGCCATTTGAGTTTCTGAAATCCTTATTTTGCAAATCCATTTGTGTCCTGGGTTTTAGCTCCCGATTACAGGATTAGCAGAGATTATAGGGTCTGTCTGATGTCTTCTCCAAGCTTTCTATCTGATTTATGGCTACGAATTGAGAAATCTGCACACTGATAGAAAGGAAATAGGGGTAGATATAGGCTGCTGGAGGAAAACAAACAAAAAGGATCTCTTAAGAAGAACTGGAATTGTGCCTGCCTTGATGTTTGGATCAGAACCAGTTAAGAACCTGAAACCTTGCTGAAGGCCACGTGACATCAGAACTGTTCAAAACTGTCCCTCTCTCCCCCCCCCCCAGCCCCCCATCCTCAGCAGCTACCCCTGGAATGGAGGAGTGGAGGTCTGCGCTGAGCACCAGCCTTTTGGTGGCATCCTTCACTGAGAGGCTTTCCATGTTGTCAGCCGTCCTGTGGCTCCACCTTGTCAGTTCTTATTAGACAGACCTTCTACTACACTGTGGAGCCATAGAGACTGGAAAGAGGGACAGAGATGAGTTTGGGATACAGCAACCCCTGCTGCTCCTGTTAGGGAAACCAGTGATGTCACTTTGATTCAGGGTTAAAAGGCCATACATAACTGTGCTAAAAATTCACGGGTCCCACTAAGCTGTTCAGCTTTAATAGAGAGGATTATCATGTTGTATGTAAAGTTGGTCTCAGAAGTACAGCAGCTCTAGAGTGGGCTAGTTTAATAGAAATGTGATCCATAATCAGATTCACAGGTGTCTTTCTTGGCTGCAAGATGGTTGCCGTTACTCCAGGCATTTCATACTTAGACACCAGTCTCCAAAGGCAGGAAAAACTATAGATTCCTATTTTTTAAATCATGACAAAACCATTCCCTAAAAGCCTGTCAGCTGACACCATTTCCACCTGCATCATTCAGACCAGCACGGCATGCCCAAAACTAATATGTGGGCTCAGAAAGGGAACTCTCCTGCTCTACCCAATGAAGGGCTGAGCCTGCAGTTTATAGCTTCAATGGATTTACATAGGAAAATGCATCTTTATTTTTATTAACCATAACTAAAACCTAGCTTTTCATTTGAATATGAATGTAAGCAACAGATCCTATTAAAACCAATGCAGCTATGACCCTTGTCACTCCTTTGAAATTATGGTGGCTTAGGAAGGAGCTGGAGAGATGGCTCAACAGTTAAGGGCACTGGCTGCTCTTCCAGAGAACAAGGGTTCAGTTCTCAACACCCACATTGTCACTCCCAACTAGCTGTGACTCCAGTCCCAGGGGAATCCAGCACCTTCTTCTGGCCTCTGCAGGCACCATGCATGCATGTGGTACACAGACATTACATGCAGGCAAAAACATCCATACTCATTAAATAAAAATCAAGGAAAAATTTTTGAGAAATTACAGTGGGATTTGGACATGTTGTAAACTCTTGTTACTTAGTGTACTGGTAAAGAAGGGAATGTACTTACAATTTCAGTGGGTTATGAAAATATTTTCATAACCATATATCAGTAAAATTGATTTCCTGTGCATTGTACGTATTTAACTTTTCTATGTACGTTAGAACCCTAGTCTGTGAGAGGGCCACAGCACAGAACTAAAACCAATCAGCATTTCCTGGATCCACAGAGGGGAAGGCAGGCGGAGGGAGGGAGCGGCTGTGATAGGTTGCCCTGCAGGTCTTTGTCACAGAATCAGGTAGCCTAAATTGCAATGGCATGGTCTTCTCTCTGCCACCACCTGGTAATTCCTTAATATTTTCATTTAAAAGCACTCCAGTCTTTCTGAAATAATTTTTATTTCCTTCAATGGAAAACTGTCACTTACCAAAAATGAAAGAAAACATGTTTTTAAAAGCAAATAGCGTGTGTAGACTAAAGAAGTGTATTACTGAATTCTGGCAATCCCATTTGCCCTCAAGGCTCTGCCCCTCTTTTGTTAAGGAGATGCTAAAGACAGATTAGCAGCTCACTGGGACTTGCTCCTTAATATAATCAGAGCTGAGAGATAATTGAAAATGGAATAACTCAGTTTGTGGTTCTCCATTTAGTGCCCTGTCATTGACCTGCCTAAAATAATTCAGTGTGTGGTCAAAGGCAAGTTTATGATCATCTCCCTGTCTTAACCATTAGTGACCCCACACCCACCCACCAAGGAGATCAGTGTGACTTATCTTTTATGCACATGAATCATTTTTTAATGATTTTTTTAATAAATATTTTTTCTTTTCTTTTTTTAGATTATTTATTTATTTATTTATTTATTTATTATATGTGAGTACACTGTAGCTGTCTCCAGACACACATATGAGGGCATCAGACCTCATTGCAGATGGTTGTGAGCCACCATGTGGTTGCTGGGATTTGAACTCACGACCTCTAGAAGAGCAGTCAGTGCTCTTAACCGCTGAGCCATCTCACCAACCCAAATAAGTTCTATTGTTTTTTAAATTTTATTTATTTTTATGTCATGTATAGTGCATGCATGTCTGTGTGAGGGTGTCGAATTAGAGAGAGTTGTGAGCTCCCATATGGGTACTGAGAATTGAACCTGGATCCTCTCAAAGATCAGCCAGTGCTCTTAACCTCAGAGCTATCTCTCCAGCCCAATGATTTTTTTTTTTTTGTCTTTATTTTGTCACAAAAAACATGTTTCAGTTACTTGTTCCAGAGTTTGGTTTGGGGCAGACCTGAAGCATCCTCACCTGACCCACAGCACACCTTTCCTTGCTCTGCTTCCCTCGCACACTTTCGAGTCTTTACCAGCTCCTCTTCTGCGATCCAGCAGCTACTAGCTAACTGGCGGGGTTGATATTGCTAGGTGGGACTTGAAGGGGTAGGGTAGCCTTTGTGGTACAGTCCCAGAACGCTGAAAGACCTGAGAGCCCAAAGTGCACCCATTGCCTTGGCCCCTGCAGCACTGGGTGGGTTGACAATGATCATGCAGTTTCAAGGTGCAGGGGCCAGGATGAGATCAGGGCCCTTGAGAGCTGGAAGGAAGCTGGTGATCAGTCCCCTGCCCTAGCCAGAGATGAGGTGTGACATAGAGCAGTGGCAAAGCCTGGAGCTGTTTCCACTCATTGTATGGCAGCACTCAGGGGAAGGCACATTCTTATCTTTCTGCCAAAGCATTCAGTTCATCCCTCTATCTTCTCAGTTTTCCCTTCATTGTGGCTGTTCCTCCCTTACCAAAGCTGGTGAAGGTTGAATAAAGCAACCTATGGTCCTTCCCTTCCCTTCTCTTCCTCTGAGCCCTTAACTCTTCCTCCAGGGCCTTTTAGGGCTGTACATAGATACTGCAGGAGGGGATGTTCTTTTTGGCCGTGTGCCTTGCCCTCCTGGTATGTTCTTGCTCACTTGTGGAAGCCTCTAGAGTATAGAGGATGGAGTGGGGAGGGACTTCCTCTTTCCCCCTTTTCTGCTGTTTCCTCCTGCCCTAAAAACTTTTGTTTTTTGTTTTTGTTTTTTTGGTTTTTCGAGACAGGGTTTCTCTGTGTAGCCCGGGCTGTCCTGGAACTCACTCTGTAGACCAGGCTGGCCTCGAACTCAGAAATCCTCCTGCCTCTGCCTCCCAAGTGCTGGGATTAAAGGCGTGCGCCACCACCGCCCGGCATTTTTTTTTGTTTTTTGTTTTTTTTTTTTTTTTTTTGGAAAACTTTTGATTGCTGTGTGAAATCTGAAGTATTTTCCTCACTCCTTTTCTGTACTTTTTTTCTGACCAATGGAAAGCATTATGGGGAGGGAGTGGCTCCACAGTTGTAATTCTAGGCCCTGGATTAGAACCATCCATGTTAAGTTATGGTACAGAAAGGCCAGCTGACGCTAATTGACTAAACTTTTACAAAACTTCTGGAGCTGTAAGGTGTAGGGGGTGGGGGGTGTTCGCGCTTGTGTGAGCACATTTGTGCATGTACATGCTGCCAGCCTAGGGCAGGCCTCACAATAACATCTCACTTGAAACGTTTCTTAATGGTTCACAACGACAAACGTTACTGTCTTTAAGTGGTTTAATTAGCTGTGATTGGAAAGAGTGGGATAAACTGGGGAAACTCAACAGCGTATTTGGTAACAGCCTTGGGAACAGGAGAAGAGGAGTATAGCATTCCTCCCCTTAAGAGTGGTCACAGAGGCTTGACTAGCTGCCTGGCTAGGAGAGAGTATTGCCCAGAAACAGTTTTTTATTTGGGAGAGATAGTAGAGCAGAAAAGCCTCTAGGGGAGGTGTAGCATCGCGTTCTCAAATGAGGTGAGTTGTACATGTATCCTCCCTGCTGCTAGACCGTCAGTTCTCCAAATAGTCCTTACTCCCTTGTGTGCCTTCTCTGCCCTGCTGGTACAGCACAGCGCGCTCTCAGCTAGAGAGAATGCCCTCTACTTTGTAGCTTCTCACAGCTGTTCACATGACTGTTTGTTCATGGTCTTCCTGCCTTCCAAAGAGCAGAAGCTTTGGGGAATATTCGAACCATCACAGAGCCTTTTAAACCATCTTTGCAGGCAACTACAGATACATGTGGTGGGTGGGGCGCACATGTGGTTGAGACCTTCAAAATCTGTTCCCTCTTCTTTCCCATTCCCCTTTATCTTAACTGCCCTTACAGGGAAAAAAAGACCATTTCAATCTGAAGAATTTTTTTCCCTTTTTACCCAGCGTGCATTTCAGCATCCACAGGGTTCCATGATTGACATGTCACCCTGTCAAGGCCCCACTGCTCGAGTCCCGAGCATCCCCTTGCCTAAATGTTCATTCTGCCCCTTCCCCAGCCTTCCCTGTGAAAGCAAGTTTCCTTTCCAAGTATCAATAGGAACAAAGCCAAAAGCTCCATCTTCTCTGTTCTCACTGACCATATAGAATTGGCATAGTTGTCCACCCTGCCCACCATCATGGTTGTAACACATTTACCTACCCAACCCCCGCCTGTGGGAAGGACTGAGGAGCTTTCAGGTCTAGGGGTAACAACAGCCATTTGTCATGTGGCAGTCCTATCTAATACTGCAGATGCAGGGCCAGGTATTTATTTATCTTTGAATTCTAGCCCTGTCAAGTCCTTACTAGCTTTACAGTCTCAGACCTCAGGCCCCTTGCTTCATTAAAGCCATGTCCACCTGTAAAACAGGGATGCTTACAGAGTCAGAGTACAATAGGAAGTGTGCCAGAAAGCCCACTGCTCAGGGAGGGATGGAGTGTTCAAGTCCATCCATAGTGGGTCTTAGGGCAGTGAGATGGGGAAAGGATTCTTGGTTGTCTTGGAATGGACACTTGAAAGCCTAACTGAACCTGAGGAGGCAGATGAGCATGTCAAGGAAGTGTGTCCCAGCAGTACTGCTTTCTGAACCAAGAAGCATAGACTTTGTTGGGATTCTGTATCCTATAACCTTGGAGACCACAGGATGACTCCCACAGGGATGGGGTGGGGGTACAGGAGACGGATAAAAAGGAAGAGGCCTAAAGAACACTTTATCTGGTTCTTCCTTATCCTTTTCCTCTTTTTTTCCATGTATAAAGTTTTAATTGAATACCCTTCTAAAGACGGGAGGGAGGGGTGGTGCTGTTTTGTTTTGCCAAAATACCTGGGTTTTGACAGTCTTAACTCCCATTTTTTTTCATAATTGTAGACAAACGGGATCAATATGACCAGATAGGGTCTTGAAAGAAGAAAGTCTCCACCTTAATGTACGTCTCTCTTGCCCATGTCCCCAGATCACCCATCCTTACAGCACTGACCCTGCAAGTTCCCTCCTCACAGATTTATACAGTGCAGTGACTACACTGAAGCAAGGAGTCTCCTGCTACTCTATCACACACATGTAAAATCCGTGGTCCACTCAGTTCCCAACAGCTTTGGGGACTGGAATAATCATTGCAAAAGTTTGCTTTGGCTTCTAGTCCTGGCTGACTTTTTCCAGTCTCAACAACCCTACTGCCCCACAGTCCGGGCACAGATCCCTGGTCCATTTATCTTGTCACCTGTAAATCTAGTTTCCGTGCTTCTGCCAAGATCCTTTTCTTCATTCTCACGTCATCTACCACTGACCCAGCCAGTCTTCTCCAGAAAATTCCTGTTGTAATTTGAGAGAACTGTTATGTACATGGTTCTGGTGTGAAGAGGAATAGAGAGGAAGCAGGGGACAGACTGTCACTCTTTCCAACCTGAGGAAGGCCACCCCTTCCTAGATATTTGTGAGCTGCTCTGTCTGCCCTCCATCATAAGTATGAACTCAGCAAGTGCACCTCTAGTCTGGGCAGCAGGAGCGTTGCTGAGTGGACACCTCAGGTGCAGAGAATGCAACCTGGCCCTTTTCGTCAGTCCACCAGATCCTTCTGTGTGAAGCATCCAGATCCCCTGGGCCTACCCTTCCAACAACTTGGGAAGATGTGTAGAAGGGCATTTGAAACTCACAAGATCATTTTCTTTTAGATAGAAAAGTAAACTTTGAGATTTCGTATAAGGGGGGAGCGAGATGGACTACACCTTACACAAATGTGAGACATGATTTTCCAGTTGTAACAAATGCCAAGTACTTTGCTTAAGTTCAGAAATGAGTTTCACAGTTACAACATGAAGGTGACCCAGCTTGACAGCAGTTCATTTCAGAATTACTCCGGTGGGGGGGGGGGTGTACTGTACACTAACAGCAGTATACAGTGACTGACAAGACTGTGTTGATGGGGAGTACTGGGATTGAAGGAGGTATCCCCACTGCTGAGCAGTGTCAGGGAAACTGTGCTTCCTTGTTAGTGCTGCATTTGTTAAATCATCCTGTTGTTGTAAGTAAATTGTGTGCTTATGTGTGTGCGCATGAGGGAGAGGGAGAGAGGGGGAGGGAGATGGAGATGGGAAATAGGTGGGTGCCACAGCATGCATATGAAGATCAGAGGACAGCTTTGTGAAGACAGTTCCCTCCTTTTATGTGGGTTGTGGATTTTGGAGATTAAACTCAATCAAATCAGTGTTGCGCTGTGCGGTGCGGTGCTGTGCTGTACAGTGCTATGCTGTGATGTGCAGTGCTGTGATGTGCAGTGATGTGCAGTGATGTGCGGTACTGTGCAGTGCTGTGCTGTGATGTGCAGTGCTGTGCAGTGCGGTACAGTGCT
>NW_021604592.1:8180772-8216066 GCF_004785775.1 Grammomys surdaster
CAGTGCTGTGCTGTGATGTGCAGTGCTGTGCAGTGCGGTACAGTGCTATGCTGTGATGTGCAGTGATGTGCGGTACTGTGCAGTGCTGTACTGTGCTGTTCAGTGCTGTGCTGTACAGTGCTATGCTGTGATGTGCAGTGCTGTACAGTGCTGTGCTGTTCTGTGCTATGCTGTGCTTCATACCACTCCGTGTGGTTTCTCTTTCCATCCAAAAAGCAGCTCTCTGAGCTTAAGTCACATTTGGACTCAAGCAACTTTTCCAGATTATAAGAAAAAGGAACCCTGCTTTTCCTGAATACACAATTCAGACCACCAGGAGTTCGGATTAGAGAGTTTAAAGGTTTGGAAGAAGATGCAACCAAATAGCAAGATGGGCTCTTCTAGAAGAAAGCCCCCAGGTACCAGCCCAATTAATAGAAATTGATCCCTCAGAGGTATGGAGATATCTCCATCAGGAGGAGGGGGAGAAGAAGGTACTTGAACCTCTGGTTTAAGTAGAATGTTCTGGAATTCCCTAAGACTTTAAAAAGACAGCATGAAGTGTAGGTGCTAGGCTGGAAGAGAAGACTAAAGCTGCCAGCAGTTCATTTTCCTTGCTCAGGCTTACAGATTACAGGGCGTTTATGCCCAGCTTTAGCCTAGTGCCCCTGTTTGCTCATCTCAACTGTCTGAACAGGCATCCATCTGGCAGCTTGTCTGTCAAGGATGCATCTGACCCTCCTCCCATTTTTAATTCCTCTTCACTGCCACAGCGTGTCTTCCCACATAGGAGTGGATGTTCTGAAGAAGTCCCATCCCCCCTCCTTACCTCCCTCTGGTGGTATAGACTCCCTGTCAGCAGCATCCACTGGAGGAAGGCTGGGGCACAGACATCCTGGTCCAGACAGAACTGTCTTCCAAGGAGGCGAGTTGATGAGGCTGTGTGGATCTGCATGCTCACACTGCAGCCTGATCGATGCCTGTCAGAGCTCAGCATCAGAGTGACAGCTGCATGCCGGGCTGTTTGCTGAACACAGCTCGTCCGTCAAGGGAAATCAGACGAAATCCATCTTCTTGTCCAAAGCATGGCCCGATGGGCTGTGCCTGGAACGCCAGTCCTGTATCCCATCCTGTATCCTGCATGCCCTGAAAATCATTGCTCTTGAATTTCAGTGTTATATTGGTGGGTCCCTTGGGCAGGAAAATTAGAGTCAATGAAAATTATGCACAGGGACCAACACCTCTAGCCCCATCACTGTAGCAACCTCCTGTTATTGCTAGTGTCTGTTGTCACTGCTAGTGTTGTATAGATGGTGTAAGGGCCAGAGCATAAAATGACACATAATCACCCAAAACTGGTACAAGATAAACCATAAATGAGTTTTATTTAAAAAAAAATTGCAAGTGTATATTGAGTAGGACAGAGCTAAAGTAGAGGTTTGTAGACAGTTGGTGGGAAAGGGGCTCTTTGGAGAGTCTCATTAGAGAAGCAATTATCGGGCTTTAAGGTTTTCAGAATTGACAGGGACACACTTTGGCAAAGGTTCTATGTTTGTAAACCATTTGGGGCTGCAGAAAGCTCTGCCACCCTGTGTCTTGGCTGCCAGCCAGCTACCGACTCTCTCCTCTCCCTAAAGCCTCTTTTATCCCCTACAGGCCTGTACCTGAACCTTCAAGGAGCCCCTTGGCAGCCCTCGGCAGCCCTCTGCAGCCCTTGGCTACTCCAGCACTTGCATTTCCCAGGGCTGCTAGACCAGCTCTTCAGTGAAGAAGAGCAGGGCCCTTCCCACCTCTGTCTGAAGCTAAACTGGTTGTCTATCCATTTGCCTTCCCTCTCTTCAGGGTCTGAACAGTTCTTAGACTCCAAGGGGAAAATGCAGCAGGCGGCCTGTCACTTAGCAAAGTGGTATTTTTCCTCACTCCTTGGAAGGCCAGAGCACAAATTTGTTCGAAAGACAAAAGTGGGCTGGTTATCTGGGCAGCAGAGGAAAGAGGTCAGTCCAGGAGCAGGGGGTGGATCACAGCAACTGAGGGGTGAGGTTTCTCTAGTGGAGAAGGGCTGCCTTGCAAAACCCACAAGAATGGAGATTCTGGATGAATGGCAGTCCAGGGAAAAGCCACAGTTCCCCGAGGGCTTCTTCTATGCCAACCCTCAAAGGGCCTTTCAAACCAGGGAAGGATTCTCTGGTATGACTGCCCTGGGGATACGCTTGTTGGAATGGGCCCCCTGCATGGGCCTCCTCTTCACACTGCCCTACTTTGTCAAGCTGAGCTCTCCTCACCCCAGGCCTGTGGAGTGCAGCAGTCAAAGCTTTATTGCCTACATGCTGGAGCTGCTCTGCAATAAAAGAAAATAAAACAAGGTAATGGGAATGGCTAGTGCAGAGGGCAGCCCCCCGAGAATGCTGCTGCCTGTCTCCCCACCACCCTTCACCTTTAAGATGGTTGTTGCGGAGGCATCAGTGGTGAGCAGGAGCAGTGTTTGCACGGGAGAGCTTGTGCAGGGGTACAGACCCAGTCTGGGTGTATGCTCCAGGCTTCGGCCTCATAAGAAGGTAAGAAACGGAAAGCTGATTGTACCTTACAGAGGAGAGGAAAGGAGTCCTGCCCAAGAGAGTCCCAAAGGGTAACAGAAGTCACTGTCCAGAAAGCTGCCTGAGGCTATACTATAGCACGGCAAGTGCTGGTAGGAGAAAAACTCATTGGAAGAGGTGTAGTCTGGAAAAGCCGATGAGAAGTAAAGGGGCCCTTGGTCCTGGCAGACTGTTCTTCCCAGGTCCCACTTCACAGGAGAATTGGTCTGAACAGCAGTTATTTATGCCTCGCACGGAAGATGGCATTAGCAGTGGTTCAAAGTCTCCAATGATTCTCATTTTGTCATGCGGTGTGTCTGGACCTTTGACCAGAGAGCTTTTAAATTCCTCTCCCCGGCCTCTTTTCTCCTCTCCCTCTCCCTGGCTTCTCTATCCAACGGGCTTGATCCAGACTTGTTGATGAGCCTCGGCTCCAACACACACACACACACACACACACACACACACACACACACACGAGGCACTAAATCTTGCCTGCCTGCCTTGCGACCCACCATCATTTCCCAAGCTCACCTACGCCCATGAATGCTTAATTTAAAACTTCCGCTGCCTCTCAGCAGTTTGTAATTCTGAGGCCGATCTCAGCAGAGGAGACAAAACAGGCTGATGAATGTACTCAGGAAAGTGAGCAGAAAGCGATACATGGAGCATCTCTGTGATGTGAGGCCAGGCTTCCTTAACCATTTAGTGTAATAAGATGGATATCTACAGTGCCGAGTCGTTCTAATAGGATGGAGATCTGCCTGATGTATCGGCCTGCAGGGTAGTTATGAGTTTTAAATTTCCTCATCTCTATGGCAATAAATTCTCTGGGCTTTTCAATTATAAACTCACTTTTCTCAGTTGGGGAAGCCAGAAGAATTTTGTTTTGGTCAAGGTTAAAAGCAGCTGGCACAGTATGGGCTGGGGAGACAGGGAGGCACGCAAGCTGGGCCTGTACCTATGCTTCCCTCCTCAGCAGCTCTTCCCCCAGGCAGCACTGTAGGCCAGCTCCCTTTGCTCTTGTCAGTTAGATATTCCCACAGGGATCTAAAGGAGTCCCTATTGCTTCAGAAGTTTGGACTTACAAGGGTAACCCCCTCACTGGGGCTGCTTCACAGAGGGAGAAAAACTGGGGAGAAATGAGATGGCAGCTCCAGGAAGGGGATGCCCTGGCTGCCCACCTCCTGATGGAAGCCTGAGAACAGGCTACAGCAGTGGCTCCTAGGCAGTCAAGGAGCTGCCTGAGTTTCTGGGGTTTGGCCCATGCTGAGCAGCCAGCAGAGAATAGACTTGGAGAGTCCCAGAGGGTAATGAGACCAGAGCTGCTCAGTAGAGTACTCAGCAGGGTCCTGAGGATCCCTGCACAGGCAGATCAAGCAGAGGGCTCTGCCTTTCCTGATAACTTTCTCTTCCCACTGACACATCACCCAGGCCAAGAGCAGAGCAGCCAGGCCAGCAGGAAGACAGATGCCTCTCCCCAGGGCTGCTTCCTGGCCTCTCTCAATTTCCCTTCAACCCCACATCCTGGCCAGCATCTCTACCTCAATTCCTTCAGGAAATTTAGGCATTCAGGAATATGATGCTTCCAGATGCCCACAGAATCATTCTGCCTACGGGTTAATGACAAGAGCCAGATTCTAAAAGTAAGCAAGATCAAGCTCAAATTCTGGCCTCTATACTTACCAGATGACCTTGGGCAGGTGCATTCTTTTTTTTTTTCCTTTTAATCTGCATATAATTAAATTTAACCACTACCTATTAATAGAGTACCACGGTATGTTTCTATACAATACACTAAATTGCCTTTAAATCGATGTAAAGATCTTTTTCAAACATCACTTATATTTTTATCTATTGGAGGTGAGCTTGGGTTTCTCTGCGTAGCCCTAGCTGTCCTGGATCTCTGTAGACGAGACTGGCCTTGAACTCAAGAGATCCACCTGCTTCTGCCTCCTTAGTGCTGGGATTGAAGGCCTGGACCACCAGGACCAGCTTCAGAAATTCTTCTTTATAGTGAAAGCTGTCCAAGCCCTTTCTCCCATTCTCTCTAAGAGGTAATAATAATCCACAGTGGATCGTTGTTGTCTGTGGTCATGTCACTGTACAACAGCACGTTAGAACTCCTTCTTCTATCTGACTATAACGGTGCCCTTAGAGTGGCCTTTCCTTTTCCCTTCCCGCCCTTCCTCTTGTTCTTTAAATATTTATCTGTGGTACTGGGGATCTAACACCAGGCTGTGTACCTCCTAGGCCTGTGCTCTACCATGGTCCCCAGCCCAGCAGTACTCTCTGACTTCAAGTTGTTTTAACTTGTGAGAACCTCCAACTCCTTTATCAGTAGAATGGAGGAGCTATAAAAACCATTTTGTAAACAGGTGTGAGAACTGAGTCAGTCCAGGTTGCATCTAATGGATACTCTTCATGAGTGGCTCTCACAGCCAGAACTTGGCAAATGATGATTGCTTTCACTTATCCCTGATCTTCCTTTCAGATGCAGAATTGACAGCTCTTACTAAAATGTTTATAGTCTACCTTTGCCATGCATGACCGTTAGGCAAAAGCTATACTCCAGGTACAGCCTTAATGAGCTAGACTATGGCCCCAGGGACTCTTTATATGGGCCCAGCCCTGTATTCCTCAGTTAATTAAACAAAAAGGAGCCTTCTTTTTCTGAGATTGTCCCCTTTTATGTTCTTCAAGCCAGACAAATTGATAAACTTTTAAAACCAAAAACAAACTGATAAATGCCAATGAATGACATTTGTATGTCCTTTTCATTCCACTTGTTTTACTTATGTTAACCTACTGTGTGATTCAGACACCACACAGGCATTGGAGTTCACAAAGTCAAGTATTAAGGAGCTGGCAGGCTGACCTCAGCAATCAGAGATGATGATCTATGCCCTGTGTTGCCCAGGATTCATTCCCTCAGAGCACAACAGGGCACTGGGTAGGACTCCTGACTCCTGTGTGCTGTGTGGCCCTAGTCAGTGAGGACAAGAAGGAGTTAGTTAGCTCAGGGGGTTAAGAGAAGGGCATGCACTCCTGACAGAGGTTACCAATGCAGCCATTAGGATTGCACCCAATTAGTCTCCCTGCAGTGATCAAAGCAGTGTTTACTTAAATATGAGTAAACTTTTCTTCCTGCTCCTAAAAGAAGCTCAGAGGTAGGTGGCCAGTACCACTCTAGTGTCTCCTGGTATCAGCAGGGTTCGTGTTCTCATGTGTGTAGAAAGGCCTCTTCCCTACAGGCTCCAGCAGTTCAGCTTTTCCTACTAGCCCAGGAGTCAAAAGAAGGAGAAAACACAAAGATAACAACTGCTTCTCTACAAGTCCTGCCCCAGATTTCTGCTAAATCTCACTAGTGTTACCAGAGAGAGAAGAGATTGGGAACCAGAATCTTGGAGCTGACCATGTGGATGCCCGAGATAACAAAAATAGAAAAGGGAAGGAGGAAAGGCTATTGGGATATCTCTACCACAGACAGCAAGACATAAAGGTGCAAGATTGCAGGGTCTGTCTAGGGCCAGATCAGAGCCAGTGTGGCATGAGGGGGGGCGGAGGTGATAGCAATGAGCCTGGAGGAGCACACTCACACACCATCCCTTCCTGCTGAGCCTTAAATTCCGCTAAGTCAGAGTTCCAGTGGCCGAGAAACAGCATCTCCAGTTCACAGTCTGCTCCTCTCAGGGACAGGTTCCTTTCATATTCTAGAAGCCAAGGCCCAAAGCAAGCAAGCAAGTTAGGCTACATGCTAGCCAAAAGCCAGTTTTCCCCCCCAATGGAAAACTATAGAACTTGGTAACACTGTACAACAGAATTAGGTTTCTGTAATTTCTGTGTGCAGCCCAGTAAGCAGGGGCAGCATTTGTTCAGCATTTACTGTATATTAGACATGGATTTACGCTTAATATGTATTAGCTCACATTAAGCTTATAAAGGAGACTCTTCATTTTCTTAGACCTATGTCACAGCTTAAAGAAATATAAACAGAGAGTTAGAATGCCTTTCTTAGAATTTATAAATGGCAGAGGCCGAATTCAAACCTGTAGTAGTCTCACTGTGCAGCTCTTACTGATAACCAGTTCAGTCATTAGATGTCACCAGAATAAAAGACAGAAATATGTGGGATGGAGATGGGTAGGTAAGACAAAGCATGGTGCTTGTGCTTTGTTCAGGGAAGCAGTGGAAACCAGTGCTGACTCCCCAGCCTAGCAGGCCTGGCCCATTAGCCTTGGTCTTGGTGGTGGCAGCTATTTGTTCTTCCTTTCCTCTCTCTTTGATCTTTCCCTGTACGTTCAGACTTTGGGTGAGTATATCTCATGGTCCATTAGCAAGCTACCCTGGTATGTTTTCATTCTTCTCATGCCTTTACCCCCACCCTGTCATGATTCTAACAGGATTTCCAGAATCCAGCCCCTGATTCATGTGTGTCAGACCTGTGTCAGAAGGGTTAGGTCCCAACATGGCCCACATCTCCTCTCGAGGGCAGCTCTCCAGAGCTTTGGTTCTATCTAGTCTGCCTACAGTTGCTCATGGTCTGTGCTCACCATCACTCTCTTCCTCGTGCTAGCATCTCCACTGATCTTGTCATCCCCTTATTTTCATGCTCATTCCACATTGCTTTCAAAGCTGCTCCTTATACTACAACAGGTCTGTCTTTCTCCTCTCTCAGAAGTCAACCCCATCCTTTAAAGCCCAGCCACTTTCTAAAGACTGTTGTGGCTCATCATCCCTCCCACAAAGCTGCTCCGTCTCCTCTGAACCCATCTAGTGTCGGCTGTCCATATCGGTGAGTTGTTAGGTGGTTTACATGACGTTTTGTCAGTAATTGACATGATGTGGCTTCATTGTGTCTTCTCAGCTGGATCTCAGGCTCTTTACATCCTCAAGCCCCCACCCCCCTTAGATCAGCCACAGTGTCCTGTGCCATGCTTTTCTTCTTAGCAAATGCCAAGTGACTGTCCTTGGTTGGTTGGTTACAGTGAGCCCTCAGCCACTCTATATATCCTTCATGGTTTTTCTATGATCCTGTTTTCTTGGCATCTGTCTTTACATTTTGAAGACTGATAGTCATAGTTGGATATTACCACTCTCTTCAGCACAGCCAGACATCCCTCTTGCTTCTGCAATTCTGTTGTGTCTTCCTGAGTCACACTGATCTTGCAATAGACATAGGACCCTGCTACAGTGTAAACCTGTAATTTTCTGCTGCTTGCCTGGCCTGGAAACTTATCTGTGTTAAGAAAGCACTGGATAGCAACCAGGAATATAGCCACCTGGAAAGCACTGCCCAGAAGCAAAAGAGCCCTGCCAAGCACAGGAGTGCAGGATCCTCTTTCCCCCAGCCCCTTCCAGCACTGCCTAGAATTCTGCTGCACTCAAACAATGGGTTGAACAGAACCAGGAAAACAACCACCTCATTCAGAAGGTAAAACATGTAAACAAAAGGTCATGGAAACCACAAGCGAGTTGACACGGTGTAGATCTGAACACCAAATGGAGTTGGTTTTTAGGAAAAGTGGGCGAAGGAAAGCTTCTCTGAGGACAGAATGCTGTGGGTTGCACCTTCCAGACTATTGCCCATAGTTTCCCTCTAGATTCCAGATAGCACCTTCCAGGAGGGCTTGCCGTACTGTTCTTCATCAGTAAATGGATAGTTTCCTCAGAATGAGTTCTGTCTCCTCTTGCCCGTGTAAGCAAGACTCCTTGCCCAGCCATCACACTGATGTAGGCTTGTGGCTCTGAGATGGGTAGGGATTTAAGAGGTGGAAATGGGCAGCTCACATAGCAAGCAAAGCAGCCGATTCAGAAGAGAGCCCTTGAAGAGATGAGGCTGGTAGGATGCACACATCAGCCCTGACTAATGTGCTTCATCTTGAGAAAGTAGAAGATCCTAAAATTCTCCTTAGTCCTTTCTTTTTTCTCTCCCTGGTGTCCTTGCTCAGTAAGTCCCTGCTCAGAAGGAGATTAGGATTGGCCTTTTCCTTCTTGCTTGCCGCCTCTGACTCTCCCTCTCTGCATTTCCCTGTGCACTGACTCTAGGCAACAGCTCAGGAGCAACAGGCCATAGAGAGCACCCCCAGAAGGCATTGAAAGAAATGAAATTGCTTAAATGGTATTTACACTGAGTGGCGGGGTGGTGGCAGAAGTCTCAGAGCTTTGTCCGAGGGCACTGTGGCAGGAAGGCCACAACGGGAAAAGCTGTGTTGACAGCAGTATCTGCATCCAAGTGTCCTCTGTCAGAAGAGGCAGCTCACTGATGGCAGGTCAGTTCACTGTTCCTCCTTCAGGTCAAAAGGATTCAGATGCTAATTGTGACTTCTGGGTGATCTTGGGAGACACTGAGCATCCTCCTTTCCTCTCTCTAATTTCAGAACACCCCTTCCTTAGGGATGTTTTCCTGCTGGGAGCAGAGAGCAAGTGGCTTATGGGATTCTTCCTAGTACAACAGAGCCGGGAGGTGGAATAGACTGAATGAGGCCAGTTATTCCCTGTCTCAGAACAGGGCAGAATCAGCCTATGCAGATATATTAGGGCAAAGGGACCACCAGCTTACTCCTGGGACTTTGTTGTACCAAATTATATTTGGGACATTTGATTGAGATTAGAAGGAAGGAAAAAAATCGAGATTAGTGGAACACTAGTTCCAGTCAGGAAGACAGAGTCCATCCACACACAGCCAAGCTGTGAGTCTGTATGTGTTCTTTTTCACTACTAAAAATTCCCATTTTGCATCAAATCTCACTGTAGTGACCTGAAAACTTTCAGAAGGTGATCATTAGGTCTAAGAAAATATGAAAACCTGTATCATGGGCTACGAGTAAAGTGAAGGAAGAATGTGGTTCTAGTACATACCACGTGTCTCGGGCCCATTGTTCCATTCCCTCTGTGGGTAGGAAACACTGGGACCTGCCACAGAATAAGACAGGCAGAGCTCAGGGCACGTCCAGAAGTGTCTTAATGTAAACTATATCCCTACACTAAGTGTTTGGAAGGGTTTATAGGCAATTAGGGCTCCAATTTCAGAGGGTAAGTGATGTCATATTTTAATTGTCATTAGCAAGAAAAAGTCAGCAGCAAGGAAGCCCAACCTCTCCACATAGAGGAGGGCAGGGCCCCATCATTAACCAGGCCGATCTGGCCTCTGGCAGGCTGCATTTATCCTTATTTCATGTGTACATGCTCAAACCTTATAATGGGTAGCTTTTACCCATGGGCTTTTCTGTGCATTACTGAGATGCCAGAGAGATCATGCTCCCCTTGGGTCACAGAAAGCAAGAATCAAGTTGTTTTCTGTGCAGAAGGGTGGACACAGAACAGCCCTCTAGCACTGATACTGCTTAGGCTCAAAGACCAGTCTTCCAGCCTCAACATCATCTCAAAGGATGTTTCCTTTCTCTGTGGTAGGAATTTGAGACAGTTTGGAAGCACGTAGCAGACGGGCATAGCTCAAAAACTGCTCGGATCTCTCCTCTCCAGGGTCTAAAAGCAGCTCCTTAATAGGGTCCAAGGAGAACCTAGGACTTTCTGTTCTTTTGTGTTGGACTGGAAGCTAACAGAATTGTTACCAGCCCACAATAGAACCAAACACAGACCAGTAAAGGGTGCCTTCCCTGCACATAGCATGCACAGTGCATGGATTGGCACACAGGCAGGGTGGATTAAAGAGGGTTGGGATGAATGCAGGGCCAAGGGCTTCCTCAGGATGATCTGCAAGGGTGGGTGATAAGGAAAGTGGGCAGTTGCTGAAAGTGTAGAATTTCTGTCCATTCAAGCTATTTGCTGTGGCTCTTTTCATGGTCTGCAAGAGGAATGAGTATCTATGTCCCTTTTGCTAAGAGGTCAGGTGATAGTACAAAAAACACCCCAACTGTTTGTGAGCAGACCTGTGGCCACAGTCCAAGTTTCTGTATTCTCCCAGAGGCCAAAAACCTCCTGACTCTCATAGGTACCTGTAGCATTAAACCTTTCTCAGTCCTTGTTCCCTAAATAACAGAAGCCTGACCTATATGGCCTAACTCCTTGCTTGGAAGGTTTAGCACTGGCCTCTCCGGCCTCAGCCTTGCATCTGCTCCATCCTCTTAGCTCCTGTACTGTGCTCCTCGCATGTCATGCCTGCTCTTGCTCTTTACCCCTTTCTTGCTGAGGGCTCAGTAGCCAGGAAGCAATGGATGTCTAGGAGACTAGGAGGAGGTATACACAGCTGCTGCCTACACTCAGGCCTGGGTAAATAGAAGAATCCATCCTTGCTCCAGTTATAGTCAGCCCAGACAAATCCAAGTAGAAAAGAGCCCCTTCTGCTCACTGTGTCTGGGCTGCTTCTGAGTCATCAGCACTGACTGCCCTGACTGAGGCCGGGCTTTGGCCCTCTGGGCTCCCATGGGCAGGTCTGCTACAACAGAGCAGCTGTGGACCAGCCCCCATGACAGAGAGTGTCTCAAACAAGTGCCTGTCATCATTTCAATGTCACTGTGTATAGACACAGTTAAGTACTTTCTCCCAATCTGATGACGCCGATCTAAGGAACCTTCACCTTCCAGCTACTTATTGGATGTCTACCGGGGACCATTAAGATGGGTCCATTCTAGTGTTGAGATGAGGTGAGCCGTGAGAGAAAGTCCTAAGTATATACTAACGTGGTTCAAGTGAAATCATCGGGACTGCCAGATCTTACGGCAGGAGTGTGCAGCCGCAGTAGTGGGAAGGAACATTCTAGCCAAAGGGAATAGCATGTGCTGAGGTCTGGAACAGCAGAGCATATATGGAATAAGAGGCATTTGGCGTGCCTGGATTAAAATAGTGAGGGGTAAGATCCAGCAGACCCTAGTGATGAAGGTACTTAACACTGTACTGTGCTGAGAAATTTGAACTTCAGTAGAAAACAAAAAACTTTAGCAGAATGGTGATAGATGCAGATTTAAAAAAAAATTAACAACATGTGCTAAGTACTAACTATAAGCCAAACTCTTTTTAAGTGTTTGACATATTCTTTATCAAAGCCCTTTGAGGTGGCACGCCTTCATTATGCTCACTTGACATAGAGAATGTCCTAAGCCCATAATGATTAAATAAGTTATGTATAGTCATGTTGCTAGCTAGTAAAACAAGATTTGAAACAGGTAATCTGGCTCCAGAGCCTGCATCTAACCATTGTGCCACATTGCGTAGAAAAAGCCACACCCTGTGAGAACAGAGAAAGGCTGGGGAAGATAGCGGGGAGGAAGGTGTTACCTACAGCCAAGACCCAGCCTGAAGGGTGGGGCAGAAAAGCTACAGGAGGAAAGATCCCAGTCAGTAGAGTCAGTGTGAGTGGAGGTCATTGTGACAGTACATGGAGCCCAAGAAGTGTCCCTCACTGCCACCTGAGAAGAGAAGACTTCCTAGTAAAGGTGGGAGAGTGAGGGTTGGACTCACTCCCTTTATCTCTACCTGGTGGAGTTGAATTCAGTAGTGAGGCCTGGGCTGTGAGTATTCTGGCCATTTAGAGTAATAGACTAGAAGAACTCTCCACAGCTTAGAATGTGCCCTGGGAATATCTATATTCAAAGGCCATGCTGTTGGGAAAGAATTCTCAGCTGAGATCAAGAAAAAGCCAAGATTGAGAATCAGAGATCTAAAAACAGACTGTTTCTAAACGATAGGGGTTACTTAGCTTGGTCAGATCATTTGAAAGGTCAGAAATGATGAAGTCTGCAAAGAAATTATGAAAATGACAATGAAGAGGTCCTGAGTGACCTTGTGAAGCAATAGTGAGCCTAGGAACCATGCAGTGGACAGGGAGAGTGGGATGGAGGCAGTGGGCATGTGCAGAAAGCTCTGTGGATGAGGAGAGAAAGGTGGGCAGGCAAGGTTTCCTACAGGGTAAGGTCTGGATGGTGGTGACAGACAGCAACCAGAAAGGCGGTGTAGAAGGTAAGTGACAGGAGCAGGTGTCTGCGGCAACAGAAAGGGGTGATCTAGTGCCTGGTGGGCTTCTTTTTCCCCTTTGAAATGGATGGAGAGGAGAGAAATAACCATGGATGCCAGTCTGAGTGGGTATTCAGTCTAAGCCAAGTAGAGGCCCCTCATTGAGCTTGAGAATTGGGACTGCAGTAGAAAACTGTCATTTGAACATGACCTGTAGGACATTTAGTTACTTACAGTCCATGCAAGAGGTTCACTAGCCTTGGGCAGTAGCTACATAGATCATACACGCATTGATTTTCCTACTGCAAAAATAGGCTGAAGCCTAGCTCTGGGTCCCTTCAAGGCAGGTATAGTTTTTGAAGCCAGAGAACACACTGGCTGGGCTTGGGCAAGGCCATTCAGAATGGCCTTGTGGCCCAAGCCAAGGCCTCTAATAGAGAGTGTTGTCAGGAGACACCAAACAGAAAAGTCTTCTCCCTTTGGCTAAGACTACTCTCCAGATCAGCTCCAAGCACCAATAAGGATCAGAACCATTCAGAAAAACCTCCAAACATGCCTCTTGCTCAGTGAGAAAAAGTACAAGCACTTTCCAGTTCTGTCACATTGCCTGTGTGAACCTTGGGGAAGAGAGAGTTAACTCTCCCTCCGGCCTCCAGCCTGGGGTTTTCCTGGGAAGATGAACAGTCTGCTTTCCTTATTGTCTGCACCAAAGGAACAGATTGCGTCAGTTTGTAAACTGTGTTACCGCTTGCAAAGGCCTGGAGTCAGCAGGTTTCCATTTCCCAGCAGACTCCAAACGATGCTGATCGCCTTGGCTTCTGCTTCTCTGCCTCAGGCAGGATGGAAAGTGTGTTCCCACCCTCTCATCATCCTCACCATAGAGGTAGGGGAGAAGGAGGCCCTTACAGCCCAGTCATCTCTCTTGTTGCCCAGGCTTTTCCTGCATTTCCAGTAGCTTCTTGGCCCCACTTTCTATTGTGCCAACCTGGCTGGACTTCTGGGCATTCCTAGGGCTTTGGCATGGCTCAGTGCTAAGATGTCAGAAAAGAAATTGTTCGGAAAAGCAATTATCAATATGAGTTAGTCATGAAAGATCATGTGGTGTAGAGGTGACAGGGCATCTCAAGGAGGTATTGGTGGGGACAGAGCCGCACTGTGCCAGCTCTGTGTGAAAGAACTTGCCGCTGCCCGCCTCTAGCCTGCCCACTCCCCACTGCACTGCACTGATGGTAATGAGACCCAGGAGGCCTTTCATAGGCACAGCCTCCCAGAACATTGAATTATTAATCACATTGTGTTAATGTTCATCATCTCTGAAAGACGTTGGTATGTGTGTGGCCGCGAGGGGAGGCCTTGAGTTGGCCGTGTTAAACTGCTACTATATTAAAGTGAAGTGTCTCTTCGAGTTCTCACTGCAGCGTGGCAGCGTCACTGCAGCTTTCATGCAGTATCAGTGACGGTGGACAGCCCAGCTCCACGGCATGACTCCCTCTCTGTGTCAGAAAAGCATCCCAGTTATGCTCTGGCTGCCCTGGAATTCCACTCACATTCTCACAAAAGGCTGGGCAGAATGAGTGGTGTTGAGTCTTTGATTGGCTAGTGACTGACTGGCTAGTGTTGCTAACAGAATAAATGATGCTGGTTAGTTTGAGGTTTGTTTGTTTGCTTGTTTGTTTGTTTTTTAGTTTGTTTATTTGGGAAGCCTGAAAGGATGCATTGTCGCCATTACTAGCATAGTGCTATGGATGGCATTCTGTCTGGAGCACCTGTGAGGGAAAAGCAGTTTATGATAGACAGACAGAAAACAAGAGAAGTGGGGAGGGAGTGGGCTTACTCTTCTGTAACAAGCTGCTCCTTCCAGCGGTGATAGCCCTGTGATCGAATTCTCTTGCACCAGGTCCCACTTTTGGCTGGCTGGCTGGCTGGCTGGCTGGCTGGCTGGCTGAGGTTTGGTGATAGTGGCAATTGTGTTGTGGCAAGATCCTATTATATAAACCAAGGTAGGCTCATGATCTCCTGCTTCAACCTCCAACGTTCTGAGATTGTATGTACATGCTACCATGCCCTCTAGCCTACTTATAAAGATTCCCCACTTCTCAAACTACCATACTTAGGGTTCTGCCAGACTTTCAGACCAAGGTTGCACCACATGAACCTATTGGCAACAAACCAGCCAAGCCATAGGGGAAGAAGCTAGAATGTCCCCAGCTCACAGTATCTGTTAATCATTCTTTCGGCTCCCCGCCCTTCCCGTCCATCTTTCTCCTCTGGGACATGACTAGCAAGCAAGGCGTTCCCACTTGCCCTTCTTCCTCATGTAATCAATTGCTTTTCTTCTGACACTCCTTGCCTTCTTCTATGTGTGTTCCTTTAACACAGCCTCAGAAAACCCAGACCAAAGAGAACCTCAGAAATGGGTCAGCTCACTTAACTGAGCCCAAAGAAGGTATGATACACCAGCCAATAGGAGACAGTTACGTTGATCATTGGAGACCAAAGCATTTCTCTTTTCTTCATTGGTTATATGGGTCCTTTAGCCTGCCTGTCAGTGATGACTTAAGAGAGTTGAAATCATGAGTGTGGCCAATCTGGGAATGATGGGGATTTCTGCCTCTAAAGCCTGTTGTTAGAACCCCCAACATAATCTCCCTAGAGCCAGCCCTAAAGGTTCCTGGTCCACCCTCTGGAGAAACAAACCTGCATCTGTGCGAAACCATGTACACAGTCAGTCTACTTCCCAGGGGCCCTTGGGCTGGGGTTGGGGCACCCCCAGGGCTATCTTCCAGGCATTCTGTGGGCTCCCAACCCCTGGAGTTCAGGCTGACTGGACGCTCTAGTCATTTTCTGTGCTGCCTTAGGCATTGTGCAAAGGCTATGCCAGTACCCTCAAGGAGATACTTCTGTTCTCCATCTTTCTGGAAAACACAGGAAAAGCTGGTATATATGTGAATGGTCCTATGTTCATAGCCAGTAATCCCACCTGGACTATCTCCTTTGGCTGCCTGCATTCATTGTATGAAATGTGGATTCCCCTTGCTGTCCTTCCCTGGTCTACCTTTTGCCCTTGGTACCCTAGATATCTTACTTAACTCAACAGAGGTGATCTCTAATGCATACTTTCCTCTTTCCCATCTCCTCACTGTATTGGGACCCTGAAAGAGCTTCAGGAGGAGGATGTAGCTACATACCTTTGCCCTTTAGTATCACTCGACATCCAGATCACCATCTGAATAGATGTTAGGACACACACCAAACACCAGAGCAGGCTGAGCTCAGACCTCCCTTTGTGGTTTAATACCTTAGCAGTCTTATAATGTTTCCCACCCTAGAAACCACACACACACACACACACACACACATTCATTTCTACTACTCCTTCACTTCAGAAGAGAATTTGGAAGCTGAATAGCTACTAAATGGCTAGGAAGTCCAAAAGTGTTAAGAGAAGGCATTAGCAAACAGTCAACCTCGCCTGGCTTTTCTTTCTCTCCCTTCCTCCACACCCTTGTCAAACCCCAAGTGGCTCCCCAGCCTGCATTGCACCCCAGGCAGGGAGTATGTTCCTGCTTAGAGCAGGAGAATGACTCAGCCCCACTGCCTGTCTGATTGAAGTAGTTCCTGTGTTAAGGAGCTGGACAGAATCCAGACAAGAGGGGAAAGGGGGACAATTTGAAGGCGGAGACAGACACTGAGTATATATTTCTGGAAGTGAGGGCACAGAGGCCACTGAAAGAGAAGCTATAGAAATGACACAAATTGCTGGCCGCCACCATCCTTCCTCTGCTCCAAGCCATAGCACTGGTGGTCACTCCCAGTTCTCCCTCCCCTGCCTGCCTCCCTTCCCTTCCCTCTCCTCGATCTTCTTGCCTTCCTTACCCAGCCTCAGCCAGAAAGAAAGAGCCCACAGCCCAGCCGGGTGGGCCCCCGAGGTGTGTGCGTTGCCTGGGCACCAGGAGCTCGTCCTCAGTAATTAGGAGACATGCAGATTAACAGCCTGGGCCATTTTATTAATTTGGTAAATAAGCCAGAACAATTTCATTAGTGGCACATTAATGTGCTTGGGAGCAGGAGGGTGTGTCCCACTGTGAGGCAGAAGGTCCCTCTGACTGCCCTAGCCCACAGACAGACCGGGTCCAGTGTGTCTAGTATTTTGTCCCCCAGGGCATGGTCGGCTCTCAGCTCTCGTCCCCTTTAGCTTGATAGTGAGGTGAACACACACACTAAGCAGATAGGCATCTGTCTGTTTGGGTAAATTTAGGGACAGTGACACATACCTGAGCACTTCCTCTCAACCCCATTTGGCTAACCTTCAATTGTTTATAAGAACCCCCAGTATAAGAAACCGAAAGATATTCAGGGAGGTCAGAGAATGACAGGGCTCACTCAGCAGGGATTGGTCCCCAGGTGTGCAGAGCTTGACCAAGGAAAACAGCTTCTGCGGATAACCCAGAAGCATAGAACCAGCCCCTAAGCTCTTGGCATTAGTTGATAGGACAGGAGCAGAAGCATTTTCATGTTACCCCACTTAGTACACAGAGCTACCCTTCCTTGTTCTATAGTTAAGGAAACGAGTCCAGAAGAGGTTGTTTGTCCTGCCCCCCAAATCACAACTATAGCGCTAAGAGTTGAGCCACAGCCCTTCAGATTCCCCAAACCATGTCCTTTCTAATCCCTGAACCCAAGCAGCAGGTGCTCTCAAGCTCTGGAAAATTTTTTAAGTATAGAAAAAAAGCTTGGTTCCCTAGTGGAACTGACATTCTAGCTGTAGGATGAAGATGTTTGAACATGAAACAAGGCAGCAGAGCAAATCATGGAGAAACATTTACATAGCAACACTCTGTGTATTGAACATTTATATTGAACTCATTTGATCATAATAACAAACCCTCTAGGTAGGTATTGTTGCAGTCCCCCACGTTTCTAGCAAGGTTTTCAGTTTTTGGTTTTTTGTCTTTTGTTTTGTTTTTAAGGCACAAAGAAGTTAAGTGATTCACCAAAGTGCAAACAGGTAGTGAATGGATTTGAACTCAGGCCGCCTATCTCCACGCTCCACATTCTTAACCCCCATGCTGCATTTAAGTCCCTAAAAGCCAGAAGAAGCAAACTGATTCCCCGAGTATTCATAAGGTGGCTTTTCACAGGTGGTGCCAGAAGAAGTGATTCTGAGACCAAGCAGAACACAGCACACCTGGACTGGTCTAGCTCAGGTGTCACTGTGTCACCATCAAGGGCAGAGGTCAAAGGTGCTGACAGAACAAGTAAGGCAAACAGGAGTGTCTTTCAACTCCAGTGTGGGGTGGGTCACACCTCTGCCTTAACTAGCTACCCCAAGCCACTGCCTCTGGGTGGTACCACCTGTACCTTAGAGTCTGTCAGGAAGTCCTCGACTTCCCCAGTATCATTTCTCCTTAGGTTTCAGCTCTGTCATATACCCAACAGGAAACTCAAGAGCCACCATCTGTCTACTTATATGTAAACATATGCATACCCTGGGGTACCTGCAAGACCATGACCACCCTGTGCATATGTGCCCACTTATAGAGTATGACAGTCCATGGTGATCACCTAAGATCTCAGTTCTTTGATGTTACCTGCATTGTAGGAGTCCTCCCACAGAGACTGTTGTGTCCAGATCATTTCAGAAACACTCTAAGATGCTAAAGAGACTGCATCAGATTTTTTTTTTTCCAGTTTGCACAGCACTCCATGGGTAAGATCTCAGTTAATGTTTGCGATTGCCAGTTGGGCAAGAGGAAGTTTCTTGTGTATTTCACAGGAATAAATCTCCAGTAGCTACTGTCTGTAAATCTGAGGCAACTTGTAAGGAATAGCTCTCCCTAGATAGAGCTCTATGTAGTCAGTCCTCATCATTTGCAGGTTTGGTGTTTGCCAGTTACATGCTCACTAACCCCAACATCAACTCTGGTGCTTTTTCAGCCATTTGTAAATATGCAGAGTGGCAAGAAGCCTGCCTTACTTGTCAGGCGTGTCCCAGCTCAGGTGGAACAAAGCAATACTGCGCCTTCTTTTTGACATAGGATCTCATGGAGCCTGTGTGGCCTCAGACTTGCCACATACTCGAGGGTGACCTTGAACTCCTTGTCCGCCTACATGGGCCTCCCCTCCCCAGTACTAGGATCATAGGCATAGACCACATTGCCTAGGGCTTTGAAACTTTTATGTATCTATTTGTTTTTAGATTGGGGTCTCAATATATAGCCCTAGCTAGCCTGGAACTCTATACAGGCTAGCCTGGCCTAGAACGAAGAGATCTCTCTTGCCTCCTAATTGCTGGGATTAAACGTGCAGTGTAGTATGCCCGGATAATTCCACCTTCTTGTTTTAGCTCTCAGAGTATAAAATTACTCTCTTTGTGATCTGTTTAGTGTCTTGAGTTTTGAGGAGAACAATGCTTTCTATTAGTGACTTTTGCCATAGAAAATTCTGCTGGTATATACCTTAAAGAAAAAATACATATTACATAACGGTCATTCAAGCCTGATTTCTTATGGTACTATTGTCTGAGAGCTCAGTGTAAATGAGTCAGTGATTCATATTAAATAAGGTATCTTTAAACAGAAACACATTTAGACCAAGGTTAGATATTAATCATTTGACAAACAGGTAATAATAGGCTACCAGGTTCCTAAACCTTCTATTCTCTCTAGGAATAATGGTTCAGTATTTTCTTCTTTTTCTTTCTTTCTTTCTTTCTTTCTTTCTTTCTTTCTTTCTTTCTTCCTTTCCTTCTTTCTTTTTTTCTTTGTGTTTTGGTTTTCTGTTTTCTTTCCCTTTTTTAAAAAAGATCTATTTATTTATTTTATGTATGAGTGCTCTATCTGCATGTACACCTGCATATCAGAAGAGGGCAACAAATCACATTATAGATGGTTATGAGCTATCACGTGGTTGCTGAGATTTAACTCAGGACCTGTGGAAGAATAGACAGTGTTTAACCTCTGAGACATCTCTCCAGTCCCCTGTTTTGTTTTTTTAAGACAAGGTTTCTCTGTATAGTCCTGGCTGTCCTGAAACTTGCTCTATAGACCAGACTGGCCTCAGACTCACAGAGGTCCTCCACCTGCCTCTGCTTCCTGTGTGCTAGAACAAAAAGCCTGCACCACCAGGCCTGGCAGTTCAGTGTTTTCTATCTCAGTGTTTATGGTCACTTTATAACACTACCATGGTAATGAGAGCAGACTGTGCAGGCTGAGGCTGTACCTCAATAGTAAAGGAAGAGCCTAGTATGCACATAACCCTGGGTTGATTCCCAGCACTGTAAGAAGAAAGAATAAAACCAGGCATAATGGCACACTCCTGTAATCCCAGAACGTGGGAGATAGAAACAAGAGGATCAGGAGTTCAAGGAATTCAAGGCCATCCCTAGCAATAGAGTGAATTTCGGGCTAACCTGGGTTGCATGAGACCCTTCTTTAAAAAAAAAAAAAAAAAGTCTGAATTTAGTCTCTTTTCTCCCTTTTATTCTCACTGTGAGCATGTCTGTTTTACATAGCTTCCTGTGCTGCCTGTGCTAGACCTTGAATTCCTGGGCTCAAGTGATCTTCCTGCCTCAGCCTTCTAAATATTGAACTATAAATAGACACAGCCATCCTTGGCTCTTGGCACTTGGGAAGTGAGGAGGGAATCCCAGAAGTTGGAATCCTGAAGCTAAACAGAGAACTAGAATTTGTATAGGTACAGATCCTGTTATAGTTAAACCACAGATTCCTGGCGGTCAGTCAAAAAAGAGGAGTGGAGGAGGCTGCACATTCACTCCACTCTGGGAGCTCCCTATTTAACCTGTGCTCATGAGGCCTACAGTTCTCTGCCAAAAACGTGTCACAGACTTCCAGCACCTATCCAGGCTAAAGTATGTCTAGGAAGGTTGGACCTATAGCATGGGACTTGACTGCGGAGACCAGGAGCCTGCAGAAACAGGAGCCGGGCCACTCTCCCCTGAGAGCCTTTGTTTGATTGAGAAATTACTATGTCATTGGCAGCAGTAATGAAAGAGGAAGCTGAGCCCCACCGGCGACAGCTTTATCTCCCTCTACAACCCCAGATAGAACCGGTGGCAGCACACTGCCCAAGGCCAGAGATTTCTTTCCTCTGCTGCTGGCTGGGCCTAGGGACTTGTCAAGCCTAAGTTAGCACATCTATTGCAGTCAGAAGGAAGCTGGATACATGTGAGGTCTGGGCTTACTTGCCAGGGAGAATCCACTGCTCCTTGGTGGATTGGCCCTAGGTATATCCACTAGTTGCGGGTTCTTCCTGGCAAGCCCTGGAGAAAGCATCTGGATTCTGGTTGGCTTCAGAAAACTTGGTGTCAGGTTAGGGTTTGCCATGTGTAGTGAGGTCTGAGCGTGGCACTGTGTAGGATGAGAGAGATTGTTCCTGCCTGGTTGCCTCAGCAACCCATTTCTGTGCTTCTTACATCAGTGCCAACAGCCCAACCCGATGCAGAAAACCACACTGGCCTACTGCAGGCTGCCTTGGGGGGTGGGGGGAGGCTGCCAAGCCTGGAGGGGAGCTATGTGGCCATGTAGGGGAGTCATCCTCTATTTTGTTTGTCAGGGATTGGGGGAACCCTTGGCTACTGAAAGTGTGGAGCAAGACGGGTCAGGGAGGGAGGAGACTGACATGGGCTTGGACTCCATGTTGGCTGGGAACTGAACCAGCCCCATTTGCTTTTGGCTGGGCACATGTCCCCTGAGCTTCCAACTACAAGGCAACCAGCCTGTCTGTTCTTCCACTGCCGCCCCCTTGTTCCTCTGAGACCTACTGCTTTTTGGCCTTAGCCTGTTTGGTAAAAGTTAGCAAATTAAGACAAAGGAAAGGTGGTCTTCCCAGTGACGTCATGCCTGTCACAGGGTTCTTTCTTGTTACTGCAGGCCTGATAGCCTCTTCATTGACATCATGCCCATCACAGGGTTCTGTCTTGTTACTGCAGGCCTGATGGCCTCTTCAGCTCACCCAGTCCTCTCCCTGCAGTGCACTCAGGCTTTCAGGGCCTTGGGCTTTTGCAAGGTGGATCAGAGCATCAAACCCTTAAGCACCAACTGTTCTCCTTCACAAGCTAATTGCTAGACTCAGAAAGAGGAGAGACCTGCCTCAGCATCTACCAGGCACTAACTGCTACTGTTTCCCACTCCATGCAGCTCTGATGAAGAAAGGCAGGTCCTAAGTGTGGATGCTGGAAGGGCCAGCATTATTGCCTCAGTGGAAGGAGGGACTGTTCCTGAGACAAGCTGTTGGAGTCAGGGAGAGGGTGAGCTTGGCCTGCTGGAGACAGTGTAAAAAGACAAGTCAGGCCGCCTGCGTGTTACTGGTTCTGCCCATCTAGCCTCACATCCCTCTCAACGTCCCTGCAAACTCAACCAGAAAGCCAGCTGGAATCTGCCTACATTCTTTTCCTCAGATGTTAGTGGGCTCTGCATATCCCTTTTGCCACACTCCAATCTAAACTGCCATTTCTCTTCAGAGGATTAGGAATGGGCCTAAGGACCAAAACAGTGGTGAAAACTAGGGTGAGGTCAGGGCCCTGCCTCCTGGTCCTGCCCCTTTAACCCTTTATCCCCATCATCTTGTCTCTGCCCCTCCCCAACCCAGGCACCTCTGTCTTCTTTGGGGAGTAGCATCACCAGACACTTCCCAACTGCCCACTCTCATTCCTTCTAGCCCTCTGCCACTGGCACCAGCTCAGGCTTTGAGAATTCCCAGGTATTTAGACGTTCGTTTTATTGCTTAATCGAGCTTGAAGCCATTTAAATTAATACAAGTTTTTACACTTAGCAGCAAAGGTTTTTATAGGCCCCTATAGCTGAGGAAGAACAAGAGTCTAGAGAGACTCAAGGAAGAAATTTATCATGGGCTATTGCTTTTCTGAGGTAGGGGCAGGTCAGCCTCCCCAGAAGACACAACCCTGGACCACCCTCTTGGAGGAACTGAGTCTGTGCCAACTCTGGGGTCATAGGGACAGAAGCCTCCATGGAGAGTGTCTAAGATCTGTCAAGACTCTGACCCAGTGTTTAGGCTTGTGCTCATGACCCACCTGTCTGCCTTCCTCCCCTAAACTGCCCCTGTGCTAATGCAGCTCCACCCACACCCTCCTGCCTTACCTGTCCTCTCCTCTCTTCCCCTGGCTTTCTGGAAGCCTCCATAATTGCCTCCATTAAACATTAATTCTTTCAGTTCTTCCTGGAAGAATTCAGTCTCCCTCTCCCCAGGGATTATCTTGTTCCTGAGCCTGCCTGCCTTCCCCACAAGAGCTGGGGTGGATAAGGAAGGGTAGGGTGCACCACGTTCAGCCTGCTTCTCCCCTCACTCCTGCACACATGCATGCACAGCTAAGCAGAGGGCCTCCTTCAGCCAAAGTGAGTCAAGTGCACCCCAGCAGCCATCTGCCAAAAGGAAGGGGGAAGAGAAAGCCGAATGATGAGTCTGGAGTGCTGCGCTCTGCACAGCTGCAGGGATTGACCTAAGTGGGTCAGTGAGAACATAAAGAACAGACAGACACACAACACAGAAAAGCTGGGACTGGGTGGCCTGGGCTCTCTGACGGAGAAGGTGAAGCAAGGTGTGTTCTATCAGTTGAACCGGGACACAGGGTTATTGGACTGAGATAAACAAGAAGGCAGGACTTTTACATACAGCTGAACAAGGAGGCAGGCTTAGCTGATCTCCGTAGGAGCAGTCTTCAGGCTGTAAGCATGGGTGAGGAGAAGGCTACAACGGACATTTTCTGCACACTGTCAGCATTCATACTCTGACTCAAGAAGGCTTTGCCATCCCTCAGAGCCTCAGATGGGAAGGTTTTGCCACTTCCATGGGCAAAACCAAAAGGAAACCAGAGGCATTGGGGTCCTTGACATGGCTGTACCCATGTCAACAGTACATTCACTCAGGACTTCTCTGGTTCTAGCTGCTTCTGCTACATAGAATGAATATGGAATTGAGCTCGGTGCTATTCTCAAGCCTCAAACCTGCAGACTCGTGCCCATGAGCTGACACATACACCCTTTTGTTTCCAGGTGGAGGTAGAGGTGGAGAGCATGGATAAGGCTGGCAACTTTATTGGCTGGCTGCACATGGATGGGGCTAACCTGTCTGTCCTGCTGGTGGAGCAAGCGCTTTCCAAGGTCCACTTCACTGCTGAGCGCAGCGCCTACTACAAGCCTCTCCTGTCTGCTGAGGAAGCTGCCAAGCAGAGGAAAGAGAAGGTACCAAGTACAGACTGCAGTCAGTCTCTAGCATGTGCTCTCTTCTTACCTGCTCCTTCCCACACACCAAAGGGCCAGGGATAAAGTACCAACTTAGCCACCTTTAATCCTAAGCCAGCTGAATACCTTCAGTGGGCCAGGGTTGCCAGTCTGGAAGATTGCCAGTGGTTCTCCCAGACCTACAGCTAGACAGTCTAGAAGATGACATCGGAGCAGTGGAAGAAATGTCCAGGGTACCACGGGTGAAGAGCCTGGGGTCAACCTCAGTGCCCACTGGTCAGCCCACCTCTGAATTTCCTTATTCCTGCCCTTTAAGGCAGCAGTCCAATGAGATGCATGGAGCCCTTAGAACAGCAGATTTACAGCCAGTCTCAGATACTATACTGAAGAGACAAGGGAGGTGGATCCAAAGAAGCTTTTGGAAACAAATTGACTATTAAGGAACTCTGGCTTTGGGGTGCGAGCTGGGTGGCCCCTTCCCACACTAGCCTGTCTCCATTGACTTATAGCCTGCCTAATAGTAGGATAAATCAGCCGGCCACCACTCTGTCAGAGCTCCTCTGTGCTTGAGGAGGGTTTCGTGGGACAGCCATGATAAACCATAAATTGTTCCAAGAATAAATATGTTCTTCCCCATAGGGCAGCCATCTGGCTTGAGATGCGCTTCCCAAAGCCAAGATAACCTGCCAATAGGAGTTTGGGGGCTTTGTGCCCCTAAACTAAACACATCCTATTCTTCCTCAGGCCAAAGCAGCCACCTCCTGGCTCAGGGCCTCTTTGCCCTAGGGATCTCTGTCTTAGTCATCCTCTGGGAATTGGAAAGGTGTGGTTGCATGCTTTGGGGCAGGAGAACACAGGTGGACAGACTCCAGGAGGATGTGGTTCAGAAACCTCTGAGCACCAGAGTCTGGCTGCGATCTAGGGGTGCTAGCTGCCTTGGGGCGTCCCTTCTTCCTTGCTCCAGTTCCTGCTCACTTTAAACCCTGCCTCCTGAGGGTGGCAGGAGAAGCAGACAGCCTTGGCTTCCACAGGGAAGGAGAGTGTGACTTTAGGACTGCCACCCTTGTGTCATCTGTCTTCAGCAGGGGCCTAGAGGGCCAGGATAGCAGCATCTCTGCCTAAGGCACAGCTCCACACATGAAAATTCACTGGGGCCTAGAACCTGCCTCCTCAGCTCTGTCCACTCAAGAGTGGACTTGGGTGAGGACAGGGAATAGTATCCACCCTGAGGGGCTGACTAGATTCCTTGCCAGGTACAGCACGAGGCATCTTTATTTACTGCACAGTAGACTTGTCTGAAAGAACCCAAGTTGTCATTCTGTTGCTGCCGCTTGATGATGCTAAGGAGTAATTACCAGTGATTAATTACTTGCATGAGCTGCACATATTATTCCAGCCCAATTAAAATGCAGTACCCAACCCGCTATACTGGGCCACCTTCCCCATGAGTCCCTCTACAGCAAAGCCCAGTTCACCTAGGATCCAGAGGAACCAGCTTTGTCTTCCACCTCCCAGGGAGCTCATTCTGGGGAGCAGCTCTGTCTGTGGAGCCTTTTAGTGACTCTGGATGAGGGGGTTGGAAGCCAGCTGGGTGATGGTTTCCTGTGTATCTCAGGTGTCCTCAGCATTTCCCACTTGTGATCTCCTGAAGGCTGTTTCACTGCTGAGGAATAAGATGTACGGCTCCTTCCCAATGTGTAGATGTTTACACATACGAGCTAAACCAGGGAAGGAAATGCTGAGAGACTCTGAGACCAGTTGTGTTTAGAAGCATTTGGACAGTGACTTGTGCTTGCATGCGTTAGTTGGGTGTATCTATCTGGAGGAACCTAACAGTGCTGAAGCCTAGACGCTGCCTCCTCAGGAGGCTAGCTAGAGAACCCAGCTGCCTCCCTGCTGGGTTTCCACCCTGTGTCCCATAAGACCCTCCCTTTCCTCTCTACTTAGTGATTCTAGGCAGGAACAGGGAGGGAATCACAGGTGGCAGGTACCTACATACAGATATATATATTTTTCCCCCCTCTTTCTCTCCTCACCCCTTCCTCCCTCCCTTCCTCCTCCTTTCTCATCCCAGCAGGGCCTTGAACAGGGCTGGATTGGCCATTGATTAGTTTTTATTGAGCTTGGCCTCCCTGCTGTGTGTTTGAAGGCTTCTGCCACCCTGGCTCCATGCCAGCCACACCCTTGGAGCCTAGTGAGTAGGGATATTAAATAGGATTCAGACAGCCAATGGAGTCCCTGTACACATTTCTCTGTCCTGTCAGGAGGAGGGTCTGGGACTTCCTGGAAAAAGCACAAAAAAGAGAAAGGATTGAGGGCTAGAAACCAGGAGGAGAGACAGCCTCTGCTCCTGCTCCACTCTGACTTATGCCTCTGCCCAGCATAATAGGGTCCTTCCCTGGTAACCGCTGCAGCAACAGGGGAGCCTAATAAGTTCTAGATATAGAAGGAACTTGACCAAATCAGAACAGCCTGCAGCAGGAGCAGAGGAGGGAAGGGTCACAGCAGTACCTTGCCCCAAGACAGAGCCACCATGACCCTAGCTTTACAGCAAATGAGATTCTGTTCTTTAGCCTGGCCATAAACCCTAACTGCCACCATCAGAGTTCAGGAAAACCTCTACACAGGAATGTACTCACAAGTGGCCCAAGATCAGGAGAGACCAACTACCAGGCTCCTCATGTGCCTGGGCCCTGCTGCTGAGCCAAGATTCATATCCTCTTGGCCATATCAGGTTCTTTCCAAGCCCCTTCCTCTGCCAAAAGCCTGGGAGTGACGCTGTACACAGTTACTGCTCCTTCTAGAAAAGGCCTTTGAATTTTCCTAGTCAACTCTCTCGGGTCCAGGAAGAGCAGCATCTACCGCAAAGATTCCATCAAACAAGAACATAGCAGGGATGTGAGCTCAAGAGGCCTGCTGAGGCTGTGGGCAAGTAGCATCTGTCTGACAAGGGGCCCTACCAGTGTGTCTGTCTTTATTACTTTGCACAAGGGCATACCAGCCAATAGAGACTTGTTCTAAGGATGAGGACCACACCCATCCCAGCAGGTTCCATTACACCAAAAAGACACTGCATTTACCAGCTTGCCTGGGATCAGTGGCTACCAAGTCCCAAGGAATGACTGAGCTGTCCCCTCTCCCCCAAGAAAAACAAGGATTGATTGTGGCTCCACTGCCCGAAGAGCCAAATCTAAAGAGTTGAATTCTCACTTAGATTCAAGGTTCCTTTCCTGAGGAGCAGCTCTCCCTCTTCTACCCCCGGAATCTTAGCAGCCTGTGGCATCTGCCACTCCATAGGTAGGCACCTTGCTTTCATTGACTTCTCAACCCAGGTGGCAGTATGTACTCCCTTCTGCCAGGTGAGCTAGCCAACCTGGAGGGGGAGGGATCTGTCAGGCTTTCATTTGCATCATTGGTGACCTCAGCATGCTGCCCACCTGAGCCTGTGATGAACAAAGCTCCACCCCCTCTCCCCAGGGAGGGAACCCGGTGCTGTCGCCTGGGGCTCTTTCACTTGAGGACTCATTAGCAGTTTCTGCTCTCACCCTGTCAGTCAGCTCCAGATTCATCAAGGCTGCTGAGGAGAGCCCTCCCCAACAGTCACAGCCCAGGAAGTAGGGTGGGGGAGGATTGGTCTCTGAATGACTCTCAGATCCTCTCCATCAGCCAGCCTCATCTCTTTACCAAGCTGCAAGCCAGGAGAGGAGGCAGCTAGAGGAGTAGGCAGAGCAGGGAGGGAAGGAACGGGCCGCGGCAGACAGCCCAAGCACAGCACCGCACCAGGGTGCTGAGAGATTGACGGTGAGAAGCATGGGTGCTGGCAGGAAGGGGAAGACTGCTGGGTCAAAGAGGTGGCTGGCGGCAGCTCAGCCCATTTAAGGCAGTGATGACAGGCTTGTCTTAGAGGCTGTGTGAGTCCTATTGATCTATGGCGTTCCCACGGCTCTAGAGGGCCTGGGAGCCCAGTCGATAAGAGTGACTGGCTAAGCTGACCCCTTCCAGCCAGAGAAGCCGCAAGGAAAGAGCTGAAGCCCTTGTTTGAGAGCTTCTGTGACCATCCTGTTCTGTCATAGGGAACTTGACTAGCTCAAGGTGTTTGGGCCTTTGAACCCTTAGGGAAGACAGTATGCATTAGTACTCCACTGCCTGCTTCTTCTGGCCAGCCAGGGCTGGGGCTGGTGTGTGCCTAGTCCCTGGGTGATGGAATGAGAAGAGCAGTAGTAGTGATGGAGACAGATGTTAGCAGCTGGGACCCAGCCAGATTAAGCCCTACATGTGCCATTGTGGGAGGCATGGTGGAACATTTAGGCCTAGATGGGTCCTAGCCATTCCCTTCGATATCCCCTAAACTCTTGCCTCTCCTTTTGATAGAAAGGCAGAAGTGTAAGCCTGGGGTGACTCAAAGAGGTTCCATAATTGTAGCATGCCTGCCCTTCAGCTCCTTCCAGGGGCCACCCAAGAATCTGCTCATTAACTGAGAATGTCAGTGACTGGATGTTAATGTTCTAATCAAAGGAAGTAGACCCAGAGATCACCTGTTAAAGTCAAACACAAGATAAAGGGTAAAGGTGCATGCCTTCTAAGCTTTTCCCAGAGCCCTGTGCTGCCTGTTGTCTCCAGACACCCAACCATCACCAAGGGCCTACTTCTGACTGCACACCCGTGTACCTCAATTTCCCCATTTGCAGAAGGGGCATAGTGGTATACTCACTCAAAAGATTGTTGTGAGGCTCAACTGAATTGGTACTTGGAGAATGTTTAGAAGGTTCTTGGCACTAATGAGCATGCTGGGTTTGGGCTAATATCGTCCTCTACCTCTATACATGTCTTCATGATGCCATGTGTGGTCCTGTCTCGTGACTCCCCATCCACTTCCTGCTGCTCAGCTGGAGAGCCACCTCCCTCCCCTGCTCTGACAGGCCTCACTACTTGGCTAATCTCCTGGCTGCAGGATTGGACTTGACGCGCTGTCACGTCAAATCAGCTTCTGAGCTGCTGCAGCCCTGGCACAGGGCTTGGGGAAGGAAGGAAGGAAGGAAGAGAGGGAAGTGTAGAGAGGGTGGCCCAGCCTCTGAGCTGAGGTCAGAGCGACCTGCTGGAGGTGAGGAGTCCAGAGCACAGGAGAAACAGTTCTGCACAGAGGCAAGCCCCTCTTTCCCAGCTGCAGCTTGGACTGTCTCAGGGACAGCGGTAGCCATAGAAGTGACCTGAAGAGTGACCTTACAGAGCATTGTGGGAAGGGAGATGGCGATTTGAAACTAGAGGGACTGAGCAGACAGCCCAAAGCCAGTGCAGCTCACTGGTGGGACCCTCACACTCTCCTCTGTGGGATCTCCTGGAACTCGGTTTGATTCTAATTTAATAAGCCCCTCTAACCCAGAACTTCAGAGACTCCACCTTTCCTGTTCAGAATCACTCCAAACTTAACCAAGGGCAACGCCTATTTACCCAAAGCCCCTGGTTGGTCTCCTCAGTGATGTCCTTGTCAGCTCCCCTGTCTTCACTCCCACCCCTGCAGGTCTGGGCCCACTATGAGGAGCGGCCTGTGGAGGAGGTGCCGCCTGTGCTGGAGGAGAAGGAGCGCTCTGCCAGCTACAAGCCTGTGATTGTGACCGAGATCACAGACGACCTGCACTTCTATGTGCAAGACGTGGAGACTGGTGAGTGACTGTGTGCTGCCCCCTCACAGATCTCAGCATGGGTACAGGGCCCAGAGTTCCCCCAAGGAACTTAGCTGATGCCCCTGCCTCCATCTTACTGGGCCTACGGGTCACCTCAGGAACCCACAAGTGAGCGCTGGAGTGGACATGCAGCAGGCCAAGCAGGTCCTCTGAGGACAGGTGGCATTATAGATTCATCTGGGTGGTTCTCTGAGACTCTTAGGTAATGGTTTTACTCCCAGACACCCCTGGCAGGGCTAGGCGTGAGGATTTGTTGCTTGAGTGTGTCAGGAATCATGGAGCAGATTATCTGATGTGGTCAGGGAGCCCTCTTCTTACAGAGGACCAGAAGGGTGCAAGTTTGTCCCACTCTTTGAGGTGGTTTCTCCTACAGAGGTTAGTTAGTATAGAATTGTGGTATCCAGTTTCCATGGCAACAAGCAGGCTCTAGGGGAAGCTATCCCCTGGCAGTCTTTGTGAAGGACTGTCTCCTTTCTCCTGTCCTCAGTCCACCACCCGATGGCCACCTCAGTAGAGACCATTCTAGCGGCAGCCACATCCACCACTCTTTCTTGCCCTGACCTCCCTCCTCTTCATTCTGCTCTGGGCAAGAAGCAGTTTTGTTGGGAAGAAAGGGGCAAGCTCTTACAGCTACCTTGGGTCCACGGAGCCAAATCCTGGCAGAGGGGTATGCAGATACGGGCAGCCCTAGGAATGACAAGATCCGGTTTTTGCCTGGCTTCCTCAGTCCTACCCACAAACCTTCTCCAAGTTGCCAACAGCCTGTCTCAGCCACTTCCCCTCTAATGATATTTCCCAAGCAGCTGCTTTTGTACCACTGTCATTTCACCAAGAAAAACTTCTCTCTTCCTCATCATGTGCTAGCTCTGCTTGGGAAGAGAAAAGGTGGAGGAGCGGATAAGGTTGATAAGCCTTGGGGACTCACTTCTCCTGAGGGCAGCCAGCTTTCAGGACTGGGTTGCCTAATGGGAAAGGAGTCTTTCCTCACCAGATCTCAGTAGAAATTAGGTCTGTGAGTGAGCAGAGGAACAGCTAAAATGGCCATTGGAGAGCCTGAGGGAGGAACTCAGCAGTCCCTGCCCCAGGACAAGATCCACCCACAGCCTCCACTGAGGAAAGCCCTCCGTAACTGGCCCCACTGCGTTCAGAGGCAGAGCTTAAGGGTACAAGTTTCTTGCCTGCCTCTGTCATCAGGGAACCCTGTCAGGCTGACTCTGGCTGCTCGAGAAAGCCAAGATACTTGGAGAGAATGGTGTCCAGGGCAGAAATAGGAAAGAAAAAGGCCCAGAGAAAGCTAGCATTCCTAGAATGTTGTCACTGGCGTCTAGTAGTAAGCACCAGGAAGGATGCTGCAACCCTCAGGTGCCTCTGTTCACTCCTTGAAAATATGCCCAGGGTCTTTAGCCTCCCTCTCTGAACCTTTGGGACCCCTTGAGGCACATCCTCTCACCCTGCCTCCATCTTCACAAAGGGTCTGATCCAAACATTAACTACAAGTGACCAATCAGACCCTATATAAGGACCTCCAGGAGGCTGTGGCTGCTGGCAGGAAGCATGAGCCTGTTTCTTTCTGTTGCCTGGGAACCTAAAAATCCAATACACTAAAAGTAGACCAAATACTGGAGCACCTGTCCATGTAAAAACTGCTTCCCTGTACCAGGAGCTTGGGTGTCTGTGGACAAGGAGCACTCTGGAGGAGCCCAGAGGCCTCACCACTCAATTGACTGAGTGCCAGGACCGTGGGTGCACAGCAGCCCAGGAAGATGACATATGTTGCATATGCAGAGATCATTTCAGGATGGTTGAATTATTAAGCACCCTGCATGCACTGGGGATCCTACCAGGCCTGTGCAAGTAAACAATCAAGTGAGCTATGGTCTATGCCCTGAAGGAGCTCACAGTGTAATGGCAGAAACATAAACACAGACAAGGAACTTGTACAGTGGATGGTAGCAAGTTTAACCACAATAAACATGTGTTAGGTACCTGTTACAGTATGGCCTCAGCCCTGAAGGGAAGGAGGAATGCCACACCTAGACTACACATCACAAGGCCTGTCCTCACCTGTGAGGCAGAAGAGAGCAAGGAGGCTGTGAGGCTGAACTAGCATCTGGGCCAGAAGAACCATAAAAGGACAGGCCACAGAGAGCTGATGCCCAGCAAAGCAGGAATAGGGAAGGCACTGCAGGAAGGAGCCAGAGAAGGGAAAGGAGGCCTCAGGTATTGCCAGAGCTGGTCAGGTAGCGATAGGTAAGCAGCAAGGGCTGCAGCTCTCAGCCAGAGAGATGAGGCAGGATAGCGGACACTATCCCCTGCTGAAAAGAGGGAGAGGAGGGAACCTAACCTGGCAGCAGCGCGAGTGCTGTTCCACGTGAATTTCACGGGGTGACAGGTCAGAGTGCCTGTGAGTTGGATGGAGCCTGGTCCCACTCGGAGAATCACGTGCCATCTTTCAAGGCTCTGACTCTGAGGTCCTTTCCTGTCTGTGGTTGTGATCCATCCTTTTGCCCCCAAGAGACCATGGGCAGAGTGGCCACTGCTAATCATGGGGTCCAGAGTCCCAGCCCTTATTCTAGAAGCTGTTCTGCCTTGCTCAGTGTCTATTTTCCTTCCTCAGTCAAGACCTAGCCACAAGACACGGGCTATTGTTTAAACTTAATTCAAAATTCAATCAAAATAATCAGGAACTAGAATAGTTAGGAGCTCTTCCCCTACCAATGTGTTATCAAAAAAATGAAAAATGCCAACAACAAAAAAAAAAAAAAGAAAAAAAAAGAAGAAATTACCTCAGTAGTAAGATAGTTCCCTAGCATGCATAGGCCCTGTGTTGTATCCCCAGTACTTGAAAAAGAATTTAGAAGGCCCAGGCAGTTCCCTAGGGCTCCTTTAGCCGGTACATTAGAACATGGCCAATACAGTGCATGCAGGACCCCTGGTATTAGCACATCACCAAATTTGCTTTTGAATATGGCTGTCATGCAGCCTCTTGAGTGAGAACCACGAAGGACTCTGTTGCATGGGCTGAGGTAGCCAGGGCTCAAGCCCCCTTGAACTTCACCCCATGCTTAGTTCCCGGGTTCACCAGGAGTGAGGCCCCCAAGTCTCACTGCCCTCTTTTTCCTGCAGGCACCCAGCTGGAAAAGCTGATGGAGAACATGCGTAGTGACATCTCCAGCCACCCTCCTGTGGAGGGCTCCTACGCCCCCCGCCGGGGAGAGTTCTGCATTGCCAAATTTGTAGATGGAGAATGGTGAGCCACTTGGACCAGCAGGGCAATGGGGCTGGAGAAATATCCTGGGGCACAGGCCTGTAAAGCTGCTGTTAGATGGCAGGCATTCACACAAGCATGTCCTTTCTGTGGGGTTGTTGATAGCAGCCTCTGCCAGATCTTCAAGGTATCCTTCCTCAGTTGGGTCGGGAGAGTGTCATCTAACCAGCCACCAGAGTTGATAGGATAAAGTGGTGTCACTCCCTCTCCCCTGAGGACACCAGGACAGTAATGCTGGCAGCTGATACCTTCCAACCCAGCCCTTGCCCTCACAGGAAGAATGATGTCAGGAGTCAGTTGGAGGTTTGTTCACAGTGAGCACAGACCAGCCAGCCAGCCAACCCTCCACCTCTGCTGTCTGGGATACAAGCAGTCATACTTCTAGGCCGGAAGGTCACTCATGTATGATCTACCAAGGGTAGAGCCCATGGCCTTCCCAGGGTGACAAAGTGACTTGGATGTGTTCCCTGCTGAGGCCTCCCAGACAGATCTGCCAGCTAATTACAACTGCTGTTTAGTGTGCTGGGTTTAAACAGCAGACATCAATCTAGTCATTACTCTTGTTGCTGTATGCCCTGAAGACATATTAGTCTGCTCCACATGCTCCCCTCTTCCTCCTCTGCTCCCAGCTCCACTCCCACTCCTATGGATGCTGCCCACAGCTCCCTGAGGCTGGGCTTCCCTGGTCTAAAAACTGTCCCTCTAACACCCAAAGACCCTGGGCAGGAAGTGCTGGATCCCCAGGGAGATCAGGTTTTTAGCGCTATCTTACGAGCTCTGACCTTGATATCATTGCAGGTACCGTGCCCGGGTAGAAAAAGTGGAGTCCCCTGCCAAAGTGCATGTCTTCTACATCGACTATGGCAATGTGAGTGCAGGGGACCAGGGTGGAGAGCAGGCAAGGCAGGGACCATCAGGCACAGTAGGCCCCTTGGTCAAGTCCATCTCTCAAAAGTCCTGCTAAGCGTACTGATGAGACATATATATTGGTCACCTCTACTCTTCCTAAAATAGGCCAGGCCCCCTGAACAACTAGAAAGCACAGGTAAATGTGGCCAGAGGCCTGCAAACACTGATAGATCTTAAGAGACTTGACACTCTTGAGCTGTGGCAGTGGCTGTCTACTGTCCTTTCATTGCTCAAGGATAAGACATGAGGATCTGCTAGCAGAAAGTCCAGAATGAGGGCCGTGCTCTCATCTTGTTACCTGGGAGCATGCAGTGAAGAGCTTTCACCAGGCTAGAGTGACTCCACCTACCTGCGTGGAGAACCATAAGCATGTCCAGCACTGCCAGGATCCTTCTTAATGTGTGCACCTGCCCTATGGAGTACTATGGCCATGTGCAGAGGGAAGGGGAATGAGGGGCAAGCCCAGGTATCTGCATGACTGTCTTAGTTAGTGGGAGCTTCCTGGCATGCCAATATAGGACCCACAGCAGGTGGTTTTACCAACTAGAGAAGCCTATGGGACTAGCAAGATGGAACTGAGCCAAAGAACAAGCTAGAGAGGCCCAAAGTAGACATGTCCAGCAGCCTGGTACAGAGGGTTACACTTGAAGCAAGAGGGAATCATTGTATGTGTGATGTTGTCCTGGTGCTTCCTCTATAGAGAGAGATCCTACCGTCTACCCGCCTGGGTACCCTACCACCTGCCTTCAGCACTCGTGTGTTGCCAGCTCAAGCCACAGAGTATGCCTTCGCCTTCATCCAGGTGCCCCAAGATGTGAGTACAGGCACCTTCCACTTCAGAGGGGACTGACTATGGACAGAGCCATTGCTGCATCATCTGTGTTGTTGATAGGAGCTGTGACCGGGTAGCTTTGACTCTGGAAATTGAGGGAAGGCACCACAGACAAGATGGCATGATAGCAACTCACTTAGTTCTTGAGCAGCGGGTAGGCCTGAGGAGTTAGATGCACTGGAATAGACTCCATCCCCACAGCTGGATACTAGTGAGTAGCAGGCAGTGGCAAGAGAGAAGAGAAAGGTAATTTAGGGCCTGGACATTGAGGTCTTGTCTGTCCTGACAAGAGTTTATTCTCTGTACCTTAGGCAGGGAGGGAAATGAAACATGGTCAGGTGTGTTTCTGATAGCTTTGTAAGTGGGAGGAATGGTTGGAGGGTTAGGGAGAAGAGAGGCCCAGTCTCAGAGACACGTGATAATATCTGAGAGATGGGACAAGGCAGAGGAAGCTAAGATGCCACTGAATTCCTGACACACAGATACGTTGCTCTTGGCCAAGGGAAAGGAGGCACACTTTGGGCATGTGGGATCTCCACAGGGCTGCACAGGCTCCAGTGTAGAAGAGAAGGAAGACCTAGAGCTCTGGCAAGGAGACGAGGCTTTAGCTTCAGAGAGGACCTGGTGCTCAGAGCTGAGGTGTGAGCAGCATGTGCAGAGCTGCCTCCAGTGGCAAGATGCTAGCTGCTAGTGGAAGGGTGGGAGTCATCACCCTTAACTTCCCACCTACTCACAAAAGCATGCTGAAAGGAAAAGAAACCACAAAAGGCGTGGTGAGCTGGGTGTGTTGGGGGGTGGGGGTTGTGGAGCTATGTGACGACAATCCAGGATGCTAGTATAGGAAAGACCACAAAAGGCATGGTGAGCTGGGTGTGTGTGTGTGTGTGTGTGTGTGTGTGTGTGTGTGTGTGTGTGTGTGTG
>NW_021604592.1:8216076-8295647 GCF_004785775.1 Grammomys surdaster
GTGTGTGTGTGTGTGTGTGTGTGTGTGTGTGTGTGTGTGTGTGTGTGGTTGGGGAGCTATGTGACAACAATCCAGGATGCTAGTATAGGAAAGACAACAGACATCTGATAGGGTCAGTGTGCTGGAGCCAGACTAGAGGTTTAGAGGGGCCAGGGCAATATTCATTAGGTAAGTTTGGGGCAGAGAAAAGCCATTTTTTCTCAGAAACAAGCCAGGTGAGTGGGTGCCCAAAATTTGGATATAAGAATGGTTTCTGTGCAATTGGTTTGGGTAGAGGAAGGGTTTCTTCATGTCCAGGACCTGTTTGTCACTCACGGGCACCACAGAGGAGTGTCACAAGCTCTGCTGGAGGTCAAAGGACTGGCCTTGATTGAGTCCCAGGTAGCTGTTGTTTGACCATCACCCATCCCACTCAATAACATGCTACATCCCTCTCCAGGAGGACGCTCGCACAGATGCGGTGGACAGTGTGGTGCGGGACATCCAAAACACTCAGTGCCTGCTCAACGTGGAGCACCTGAGCGCCAGCTGCCCCCACGTCACTCTGCAGTTTGCAGATTCCAAAGGTGATGTGGGACTGGGCCTGGTGAAGGAAGGACTGGTCATGGTGGAAGTGCGCAAGGAGAAGCAGTTCCAGAAAGTGGTATGTGATTTGGAGAGGGGCTCCATCCTGGAAACAGGCCCTTAGCACATACTCTGCGCCATCAGCAGTATCACAGATGAGGAGCTAGAGACTATACCCAGAGCCAGAGAGGAAGCAGAGAATCCACCAGCCTCCTGGTCCTGCTGGGGAAAGATAATGGATTTGGGTTTGTTGGGTTTTTTTTAAAAAAATCTAATTAAAGCACAAATTAATTGGCTGCGGGTTTGGCTGAGAATGCAGCTGCAAACTAGAGCAGAAAGTTTCCCTCTGTTTGTGCCCCAGTCCACAGGCTAGGGAGCTTTGCCAGGGGCGATGCAGAGGGTCAAAACCTGGCTCCCTCCAGTCCTTTTTGCTAACATACAGTCTTCAAGTCCTATTACCTAGGACCACCCTAGCTATGTGGTAACTATAAATGTTCCAAAAGACCCTATCACAAGGCTCCTCCAACCTACTTGGAAAGCCCCAGGACCCAGTTCACTGGGAACCCCCATTGATGAGATGGGGGTTCATCCATGAGAAGCTGGGCCTTAGGCTCATGAGATGAAGAGACTATTAGCTACCCTCTGGAGTTGACCACAGTCGATTCTCCTTGCTCTTTTCATCTGTTACCTGCTATGTGTGGATTCTGAATCATCTGCAGCACCTCCATTTGGTACCATGAGTATCTCCTAGCCTCCTGTAAGCATTAGCCATGGCCTTGTGGTAGGCCAGCCTACCTCCCAGCTGAGGCAAATATCTATGAACGTTCCAGAGAGACAGACTGATAGGGTGCTCGGCTCCATAGCTCTCAGGCTGACAAGCAGGTAGCCCCCACTTCTTCCCCACTGAGGAACACGGTATGTGGGCACCAGCTTCTCCACTTTGCATCTCTTCCCTCAGCTCATCGCTCCCCTCCCAGGCCCTTTTACCTGGCCTCATTCCCCACTGCATAGGTCCACATGATGTTTTGTTGGTGTGTAGGTCAGAGGCATTGGTTATCTTAATGTTCTCACATGAAGCTGTTTATAATGTCTCTGAAAGCTACAATTCCTTCTGCCTACTATCTATAATGAAAATTGACAAACCCTACCCCTACCTTGTAGAACTTATATTCCAGCATGAGACACTGAACAAAAGTTAAATAAAATGTCACAAGGTGTTAACTGTGGTAGAAGGGGGAAATAGAAGTCTAGTCCAGAGGATCAGAAGCAGAATGCATGCTTTTAAATGGGGGTCATTGTACTTGGCATCAAGAAGGTAGTATTTTATTAGAGAGTTGAGGGGTGGAATAAATCCCAAGTGGGACATGAAGGGACGAGACCTGTGAGCACACGGATTAGCCAGTGCAGGGTTGAGCGATCCCAGAGAGCACCGTGACTGTCCATCCTCCACTTTGCTCTAAGTGCACAGGTCCTCTGGGGGCTGCTGGCCTGCAGCAGCATTTTTTGGTTACTCATTCAAGAACACCTCCATCTTACCCGCTTCCTATCTTCTTATGTCCCTCAGATCACAGAATACCTGAATGCCCAGGAATCAGCCAAGAGTGCCAGGGTGAGTTCTTGACTGGGGAGTCCTGGAGGTGTTGAGTTTGAGAGGCACAGCCTTGTGGCTTCCATTGGGTCACACATCGTGAAGAGCCATGTTCTGTCTTCCTCTCTTACAGCTGAACCTGTGGCGCTATGGAGACTTCCGAGCCGATGATGCTGATGAGTTTGGATACAGTCGCTAAGGAGAACCGGCCTGGCCCCCAGCACTGCTGATGCCAGACCTTCTCCCTCTGCCAGGAAGCTGTTTTCAACTCCAGACCTGGTCGGGGCAGTATAGATTGGGTCCAGCTTGCTTCAGTGTACAGAAACCTCCTCTGTCGTGGGTAGCATTGGAGCTGGGGTGGAGAGCCCGAGGGTTGTTGGGGGCAGCCCTCACCTCACAGTGGTACTGCCGTCCAGTCTCTCCCAGATGATTTTGTATTTTTATCTGGGGGGGGGGCTGTTTTTTTTAAATTGTCTTCAAATCAAGAAAGAACCATGAAAGACTTTGTGTTAGTGAAGGGTATAATCGTGACACAGAGGCGGCAGCTATCAGCTGGTACCCACCTCTCCCCCAGACCACCCTTCTTCCCAAGCTCTGTCCAAGTGTTGATTATGTGACTTCTGATACGTCTGTTCTCAAATTCCAGTGTGTCGATATCTGCCCCCTTACCAGCCTGTTCTGTATTTAAAGCTTTTGAGACCCAATAAAATAGTACCTGCTGTCTGCAGCTCCCCTTACTGTTATGGTAGAGCCTGAACACTGGGTTCTTGGCCCCAGCCAGCCAGGAGGAAGCCTAACAACAACACCCCCCCCTCCCCCCGAAAGCAAGGCTGCTCATAGAGTTCTAGTTAGCACTGAGGCCTGGTAAGTACCACCACAGCCATCCTGCAGTGGAGCAGACATCTTCGACTCACTGAATGTGACTGTTGTCCAAGGTCTCTGCTTCAGAGTTAGCATGGCCTGCAGTGTTCAGCAAGGACCCCAGAGGAATTCCAGGGAGGACTCTCCCAGTTCCCACTGTGGGCTCACACTGGATTACCAATAAGCTGGACCTGGTAGTTCAAGGTATACCCCAACTTCAGGAGACTGAGGCAGGAAAATCATTAATTTAAAGCCAGCCTAGACTACATTATGTTTAAGGTCAGCTTGAGCAACTTAGACTTGTCCTGTCTCCAAAAAAAAAGTTTAAAAATGATCAGGCCTATACCTTAATGGTACAGTTGCTTGCCTAACATGCATGAAGGCCCTAGGTTCAATCCCCAACACCATTATTTAGATATAGATGTAGATAGGTAGATTGGATGGATGGATGGATGGATGGATGGATGGATGGATGGATGGATGGGTGCATGTGGAGAATAAAGCTGAAATAGCAGGCGTCTCTGAGAGGCTACCCCAGATCTAGTGAAGAAGGCCTATTGTTCTTGCTCTGGAAGACCTGTTGTCATAAGCTAGCTCTTATTCTAATAAGTGTTCTCAGAATCTTTAAGGGTGAGCCATGGAGAACCATTTGTAGTCCATAACTGGGTGCTGGGAACAGCCTGGAGCAGCCATGTGTTGGCAGTGAAAGGCCCATCACTTGCAGGTAATTCTGAGGGGTGGGCAAAGACAAAGAACCTGGACAGGCTCCCCATCTCATGCATGTGGCTGTGCCCTTCCTACACACACACACTCTGAGAAAATCCCATGGCTTGACTCTGCCTCTCTGACCCACGACGATGCTCCAAAGCTGCCTCAGCCTTAGTGTGAGGCACCAGTGCAAACAGGCTGGCTTTCCAGACAAGCAGACATCCTATCCAAACACTGGGCAGCCTTCACATGAGCTTCTGCTCAGGACACATCTTTAGACAGAGGGATATTCCTCTTGGTCTCGGGTGCCTACGTAGGATGAGAGGCAAAAATGGTAAGAACCACGTAGGACGGGCTGGAGAGGTGTCTCAGCAGTTAAAAGCATGTACTGCTCTTGAAGAGGATCTGAGTTCAGTTCCCAGCACTCAGGCGAGACAGCTCAAGGCCATCTGTAAACTCCGGCTCTAGGAGGTTCTGGCATCTCTAGCTTCCAAGGGCACCTGCACTGTCGTGGCCATACCCACACACAGACACATACACGTAATTTTTAAAAACCATAAATCCATCTTTGAGCTTGGTGGTGGTGATACAAACCTTTAATTCCCAGCACTCTGGAGGCAGAGGCAGGCGACTCTTGAGTTCAAGGCCAGCCTGGCCTACAAGTGCCAGGACAGCCAGGGCTACACAGAGAAACCCTGTCTCAAAAAAACAATAATAGTACGTCTTTGGAAATGAGAAGCAAGGGAAATGGTTGGGGAGAAGCAGAGAATCGGTCCAGGAACCCCGTGCTTGCCTTTCTCTCTTGAGCCCCTCAGGGCTGCTCAGAACAAGGACTGTGCTCCTCATCTCAGACCCTCTGTAGACAAGGGAACTGCATCCCAGGACTCTTTGCAACCTTTGAGGTTGTCTGCCAAATCCTCAGAGTGATGATGACTTAGGTGACCCTGTCACTCCCCAGTAGACTGCTAGTACCATGGCTCCACTTTGCTTGGTCCATAGAGAAGAGATTGAATGCCCAGCTCATTTCTTTACCCTCTACAGTGCTCCCAGTAAGGCCTCAAGGCAGGCTGCTGTGCATTCACAACGAGCGCAATCGGCAGAGGGGCAAGATGCCAACCAACTCTTTGTTAAAAGGGTCTGAAATCATCTCCCCGTTGTAACCGTTGCCTTGGTTACATCTGCACCCAAGGATAAGCCTTCCATAGTTTTCCAGATGAGATTATGCCAGAGCCTTCCCACTTACTTCCTTTCTCTTCCAAGGCTAGTTTAGACAGAGGTCAGGGCAGTCACCAGGTAGGCAGCCTCTGCTGTAGGCTCCAGCCTGCTGCACCTCTCTCTGCCATGTCTGTTGAGCTACTGAGGAGTCCTGTGTTAAGGGTACAGATGAAGGAGACACTCATGTGCGAATGTGTTAGCGTCTTCTTGTCTTCATCCATGCTGGTCCTGCATCAGCACTTGCAAGCAAGCCCCAGAATGCCCAGGCTTCTAGACTTGCTCCTGGGTTTGGAACCACGAATTATGTCCCTTCCCTGTGGTTTTTCAGGCTTGCCCCCAATTGTTCATCCCCTTCTTGCCTCTGCTAGGCAGATTAATACCCAGAAAGCACTTAGCACAGCATTGGGTGCAGCAAAGTGTCGGGGCTATTTTGAGGTCCTTCAGGGCCTGTAGGCTAGGCAAGGAGGCAGCCAGTGCTGTATAAGAAGAAAACCCAGTAATGTCCTGCAGTTTCAAGGGTCTAAGCCCCTGGCTCAAGTGGCTAGAGAAACATCCCAGAGGAAGAAGAGAAAGTTGGTCTGACAGATAAAGAAGGGTTTGCTCATCTCTGACTTTGTCCTGGGAATTCCTAGAACTCTGGGGTTTGAGGACTGACGGGGAGATTCTGATACTTGAAGCCCCTTCTCAGTGACATCATCTTCCTCTCTGTTGCACACAGGGCCAGCAGAGAAGGGAGGCAGTGGAAGGAAGGCCTCACCAGCTGCCTCCCTTTATTTATTGGCTTGATTATTTCTACATCCTGGGGAGAGTTAGTCAAATGGACCCCTTTTCTTGCATTAGCCCATGTTGGGAAGCATCAGGGAGGGGCCAGAGTGCTGGAGCCTCAAGAGTGGTTATTGATGTCCTAATTACAAGAGGATGCTAATTTAATTTGAACCTAATTACAGTGCACTACCCTGGGTGGCATGTGTTTTAATAATTAACGTCCTTCAGATGCGTGGGAGTGTAATAATATTTACACTAGGTTGGCCAGCAGCCTGGGGAGGCGGGCTGGGGGCCCATACACCACCCTCTACCCGGCAGCTTGGCTGCTGGCAGGTGGGGAAGATGGCATAGCAGTCTTGGTCCCCCTTTGTCTTGTCATCCTTCCCAGGGGATATGCTTGGGTCTCATTTCCAGCCACTTCCTTGACCCAGCAGGCTGCCTCACTCAGCAGGGCGCCATGCTGGACCTCTGAAATCCATCAGACTTGAGCTCCAGCCATACTCAGCCTCCTCCACCTCCCAAACCACACCTGCAAGGGTGCTGTTTCTGCCTTCCCTGCCTACCTGGGCAGTCCCCAGGGGAGGGCTTGTGTAAACAGATGCACCTTAGGAGGATGGAAGGAGAGCTACTTGGTATTGGTCCTTCCCTGATTTGCAGGTATATAGGTTCAGAAAAGTTTACCAGGGGCATAGCTCAACACATGAACAGAACTACACAAACTGCACTACACTCGGCCCAATAGACACAGACCATCAGCAGCTCCTTTCCAGTCAGCCACAGGCGACCCCTCTCTGACCTCTGTCCCGATGGAGGTCTTTACCTCTTTTGTGCTTTGCCCTTTCAGCTTCGCCTGGTTGTGTGTTTTATTTAGGGGACTCCCGCTGTACAGATTCCTGTGTGCTTACTTCTTCAACAAGGTGGCATGAGCATCACGGTTTACATTCTCCTTTGAGTTCTCTGAATACACCACCATGAATGGTTACGGAGAAGGCAGAGCTCAGCAGTCTGCTGGAGCCACAGCCACACCAGTCCCTAAAGGAGAAAGCGCAACATTAGCACACTTCATAAAAACGGGGAGCAGGACAGTTCGACAGCCCACCCAAACCCAGAGCAATGTGATTACCAGCCTGATACTGGCAACCAGCCTTCTAGAACATTCAGAGGTGGGAAAAAGACCTATCAGCACATCTAGAAGCCAAGCAGAATCAGGGGTCAGCGCTCAGTGCAGAGCTCAGCTGGACAATGCTCACCTAGCATGAAGAGAGGGCTGACTCAAACCCCAGCACTGCAAAAGGGAGGGGGGGGGAGGTGCATGAGAGAACATGGGTGTCTACTGAAAAATCTCCCAGGGCAGTTTCCTCTCAAAGCATGGCTGGCAGACCCACTCTATCAGAATCACTTGGGGTGCTCATTAAAATACAGCTGCCAAAAATAGTGTCAGGACTATATTGGGAATGGGGTGGCACAAGGGAGCTAAGTCCTCATCTATCAGAGCAGGAAGACAGTGGTAGTGTTTGAAGTCAATAAAACAAGAGCTGGCATATTATTTAACAATAAGATGGTAACCCCCAGAAGATCAAAAACAGATGATTAAAACTGGTTGCCTGTAGATAGCACTACAGGGGGTGGGCAGCACTATTGAATTTTTTTTAACCATAGGCAAGTGCTTCTGATGCTCTTTTTTTTTTTTTTAGATTCATTATCATATAAATATTGTACTGATCCATTTCACTCTGGCCTGCTGCCCCAAGCTGTGTGGAGTTGGGGCCTGGGAATCTACTTTTAACATGTTTCCTCTGTGGTTCTGATGAGTTCTCAAGTTCAAGCATTAGCTGTCACTGTCCAGAGTCATTTCATAAGATGAGAAAAGAGACAAAGTGACTTACCCAAGGTCACCCAGCTTATTAATGGCAGGCCCAGGAATAGAAAGTAGCTCTCCTGGCCCCAGGCCTGTGATTTTTTTCCCTTCATCATGGCTCTCACCTTGGTAGATGTCCATCTCGGCACGCTTGACCCCCAGGGACTTGCAGGGTGAGCTAGGGTCCTGGCTCAGGTGGGAAAGCCAGAGTGCCCTTGGTCATATACAAAGGAGGAAGTTCTTCCTGCTGCAGACCCAGAGTCCTCAAACAATCCATAGCATGTTCACAGCACCTGCAGCCTGTGTGGAGCCATCATGGAAATCAGCACATGTAAAACTATACAGCTGCTTTCACTGCCAGCCAGTAGCAAAGTCTTGGCGGGTTTCTCCCTGAAAGTGGGAATGAGCCTACCTATTCATTTAGCATCTCTCGTGCTGCCAGTTGCAGGAAGGTTCTGTTCTGAGGGTTGCAGACCAAAATGGTCCCTATCGTTATGGAACTTATGAGTGGAGCAGACGTGGGAAGGCTGATATAGTAGGTGGGTGAGCAAGCACTAGCTCAAAGTCACACTGTATGCCCCAGAAGTTCCTTCACCAAGAGGCAGGCAAGAATGAGCATTACAGCCATGGCCATGTGGCACCATGGCATCATGCCTTAAAACGTTAAGGCAGATCTCAGAAGACTTCTATCTCACTTAGCACCATTATTCAAAGAAAAAGGTGGTGTGTTGCTTAGACACGTGATGTCCCAGTTAGGATGTCTTTGGAATTAAAGTAAATACTTAAAAGTGCATGTGTTTGGACCAAGACTGTGAGACCACTTTTGAGTAAACTGGAGCATATAGAGACCCACTCATGGATAATAAACTGAAGAAAGCAGAAGAGAAAGACGGATACTGGGAAGACCAAATACAAATCATGCATGTATATGCTACATGGGAGCTCAAAGGAAAGGGGACTTCCTGGGAAATGGGGGTAGAGGAGCATAGGGAAGGGGACCTGAGCTGGTGGTACCTGATGAAGTACAGGCCTGACAAAGCTCTGTCCTTGGAGAAGGTTGCCCACAGCCCAGTGGCTACAAAGCTCATCAACTGGCAAAGCCTCGCCTATAGGGAGAAGACAGCTTCCCGCTCCCTTCTCAGGTTGGAGTGTAATTCCAGGTTTACAGATCTTAAGTCTATTTCTTGTGGGTTTCAACAAATCCTACACTTCTGCAGCTACTGGGCTGGTCAAGCTATATAAAGTACACCCCAGTAACTCCCTGCCAATATTTTCAACCTCTGTCACAATCAAATGTTGGCGACCCAATCTTTTAAGAGAGAGTCCTAGAGGATCGAGGGGCCCTGATACTCTGGAGACCTTTGCCAGATCCACTAACCTTGGGTCTAGAATTTACAGTGGGTAAGGTGGGATCCTTAGAGCCTCACCAAGCTATCACTGGACCCTGGTCAAGGCTGTCAGGACACAAGGGTCCTGAGGCCTGCCGGGGGGGCTGGCTGGTAGTGCAGATCTATCATCCACTCTCCGTGAAGTCATTATTTGGGCCCTTGGGCAGTGACTGTGCCAGGAAGTGGGTACTATTGATGCAAATCAGTGAGCAAGTGATCTCAATCTGTACATGCCATCTGATTTGCTGGGATCTAGCAAACAGGCCAGCTATCTCAGCCCTTGACCCTCGGCCAGCCACATAGATGTAGGCCAGATGAATGTGGCCCAGGGACTGATACTGTCTAGTCGGCATTTCCTATTCTTAGTTGTGGGGAAGAAGAATTCAAAGTTATGGTTAATATAAATGGTACATGTGTTTGGCTTTGCTGTGTGTTCATTCGCTGAGCTCCTCTGTGGTCAAGAGTGTCTCACTGTAGAGGCAGCTACACTGCAGGAGCCTGAGTCAGCCTCCTCTCAGGCTGCCTTCTCTCCAGCCTGTACTACAGCAAGTGGTCAAAGAATTTGAGTTTCAAAGAATGTCTTACTGAGCCTTGGGCTGGGACCAGAGACTGCTATGGATAGATGTCACCCAGAATACGTGTGTTCGCACTCGTTGAGAACTTGCAAATGAGGTCTGCCACAAGGAGCTTTGTGACACGGTGCTCGAGGACATTGCTTTAATGACTGTGTCCTGCATGCCACATGCTAGCTGAGGACCCTTAACCCGTTTAATCAGCCTCCCCGAGGCTATTTGCTCACCCGTAAGAAGCTGAAGACGAAATTGTTAGGGATGGGCCACATGGCTCAGCAGGTAAGTGTGCTTGCTCGCCACCAAGCCTGGCAACCTGAATTCCATCTCCAGGACCCATATGGTGTAAGGAGAGAACAGACTCCTACAAGCTATCTGACAAATGGGTGTGCACACACACACACACACACACACACACACACATACACTTTTAAATAATTCTTGGGATTCACAAAGAGTTTGGTGAGACATGTGTAAGGCCCTTTGCACAGGAACCAGCACAGATCAAGGACAGAGAACAATGCAGCCTCCCTTATACCCAAGTGACCAGCTCCTGGCTTTGTACCCCGGGAGAGAGAGTGGTAAAGCAGCCCTGAACTATTCAGTGAGAGGAACTAGTGATGTCATGAAATCCAAACTCATGGGAGCAGACCTGCTCCACTGTGTGACCAAAGCCAGATAGGATTCAGGGTGTCAGGAAAGAGGATCCTGGGGTCACTTGGCTAAACCACTGAGACTTCTGGCTGATCTGGAACTAAGGTAAGCCAGTCCCTGAATACCGAGCATTTGTCAAACACCAAGCAGTTTAGGTGCTGAAGGAAAAGCGGAGTTTTTGCTAGCATGCACCATACTCTGGCAAAAAGAGACACTGACCAGTCAGAACCTGCCCATGGACCTAAAGTCTGGACCCAGGAGGCAAAGGGACAAGTTACTGTTGGGCTGGTGTGTCTTGAGCTGCCTTTCTGATGGTATCCCTGATCATCTGGAGCCCTCACAGATGCATGTGTCCCTCCCAAGAAAGCCCTACCTCAGCCAGCATGAGAATTCAATGCACATGTGAATACACACAAAGGCTTCATTGGCTGTGAAAGGAACTTGTCTCCAAGGCCAGGGACAAGGACAGCAAATAAAAGGGACCCACATGACCATTACCCTTTCTCACACTCTGGGTAGACATCAATAATTAATGTCAGCTATCATTGTGGCATGGCCTTACAGTTGTGTAAAGGATGTCTTCCAGGCACAAACTGAGTTACCATGCCAGGCAGAAGTGTTGACACCCATGTAAGGCACCTTTTGCCCTTCTGTGTTCATTCCCCAAAGCTCTGGGGGCTGAGAGACACCACAGTGCATGATAGTTGGAAGTATTGCTCTTTAACAGGACAACAGACACAAAGAGGTCAGCACCTAGGTGAGGGTATATACGGGGCTTGAGAAGAGATTGGGTGTGAACATAAAAAGTTACATGGAGGCCTGTATTGAACTACATATGTGAATTTGACCTTTAGAGAGACCTGTGTGCAAAGGTGAGCCCTGCTGCACTCACCACCCAGCCTTGAACAGCTGGGGAAAGGTTGTTTATGAGGCCCTCCCTGGGTGCAGCAGCGCACGTCCACAATAGGCAGGTTGGTGGGAGTGGGAGCCGTGGGTATCCTTAGGCTCTAGCCTGACTGCCTTGTCTCATGTGCGCTGATCTGTGGAGGGCAGCTCCCAGGAGGGAGTCCCGAGGCAAAGATCACAAACAGTGCCATGTCTGATCAATTGATAGTTGTTCCCCGGGGTTCTGTGAGAAAGGACTGGAAGGTCATGCCACAAAGTCAGCTGTCATCAATTATTGATGTCCACCCAGAGTGTGGGAAAGGGACAGTCATGTGGGTCCCATATATTTGCTGTCCTTGGCTTTGTGCATTCATGGACAGACGGTTCAGGATTCTGTCAAAAATATCGTTATCCTGGGCAGGAGAATATGAGGTAGGTAAGGGCACTGACCCTCTGACTCCATACAAAACAAATGCTGTGGCACCTATGGCCACCCATATACATAGAAATAAATGTAACGGCGATTTTTATTTTAAAGACTAGAAACCACACAGCATCCTGACAGCAGACATGGGCTTATGAAACAGAGGGCTGGGAACCTCAGAGCTGCCCAATTCAGGGAGCTCTTACCCTGCTGTCATGTTGCATTTGCCAGGAACGGGTCGGTAAACATGGGCTAAGCACTTCTGCTGTACTGGGCACAGAACCGCAGCTGAGTCCGTCATGGCTTCTCCACTGTCAACTGATGTCATTGGTAGGCTATCAATAATCCAGAAGATATTTTCTTGGGGGAAGATTCTAAGGACAAGGACAGGAAGTCCCTAGAAATGAAAACAATGAAGGTCCTGAACAGAGAGGTAACTGAGTTCTTCAAGCATCAGGGATTTTCTGAAGACCACTCTTCCATTTTGTCTCATGGAGCAGGCCATTCCAGGCAGCAGACTAGAACAGCCTCCCATAGTGGGTTAGCCTATGAGTCACTGGAGGGAGGGGACTTGTTAAAATACAGGCTCTGATTCAGAAAGGATGCCGCAAGACTAAGGATCCTCCATTTCGGGGGGGAGGGGGTTAGGGATGTGCTTTGTTTTAAGACACGGTCTTACTGTGTAGCCCTGGTTGGCCTGAAGCTGCCAATGTAGACCAGGTTGACCTCAAATTCACAGAGACCCACCTCTGCCGGAGTGCTGAGATGAAGGGCCTGGCACATCTCTAACAGATGCAGAGGGTGCTTGGGGCCCCAGACCCACGATGAGGAGTTGTTGCCTTCCTTCTAGTCTCCCAGCAGATCAGAAACTAAGAGCAGAAGTAGGTTAAGTAGAAGAGTCTGGGGAGTCAGAAAAGACCTGAGTTTGGAGGCTGAGAACAAAGAAAACTCCCTACATGGAACCAGAAATCTCCGTGTAAGGACCAGACCCTGGCCTGGCTTTGCAAGATAACCTCACCTAGGAAAGGACCCGGCTGCTTAGGAACCAGGGACAGCACAGTGGTGGCAGAGCTACATTCTAGTCTAAGCTCAATGGATTACAAACCTTCAGATGACTGTGATGGCAGTGACAGCTAAAGTCTCTGTACCGAACTAAACACTTAACAGCAGCTCCTACAAGGGAAGACTTTTTGCCCATTTCACAAATATTCTACAAGATGAGCCATCTATGTGCATGCATCCCTGTCACCAGAACAGTGTCCCAGTGTCCATCAGCAAGTATTAAGCAAGAGATTTACAAATAAGTGAATGAGTGATTAGTCCAGGCAGATCCAGAGAGAAGAAGCAAGGTGCCCCCGATATGATGCCACCCTCCTGACCTCCACACCAGAGCCAGGCAGGAACTAGATCTGCACCAGGTGGCCCGGAAGCCTGTAGCCAGGCTTTACCTGTTGGGATAGCTCTTTCAAACCTGTGCTGGTCCAGGTTGATGCTTTCCCAAAGCTTTCTGGGAAATCTTAGGTTTATCTGCTGCAGAACCTAGCAAAATTTAGGGCTAACTAACCAGATAGCTGTATCCATGGGGCTCTTCCCTGTGTGGTGCTCTGTGCCAAACACATCACATGCCTGTACCCCACCGCTGCCCTGCTGTGGTGTTAGAGGGTATATAATCTGGCCCAAGGTCGATTCTGAGCCAGAGAACCACGCCCTTGCTCAGGAGACAGCGCCCCCTAGAGGTCCAGGCGAGGCAATGGGATGACCAGAGCGCGGGCAATGCATACCTAGCTTGTTTGTATCAAACCACCAAGCTGGGAGTCGTGAACGGAACTTCTTCCAAAGACACCCGCTGCTGGATTGTAAGTAACGAGGAGATAACAACCGTCTGGAAGAGGGTGTCTCTATGAAGTTAACATCCCCACAACCCAATCCCAACCAAGGTCCCATTTTACAGATGGACAAAACAGGGAAGTGACTTGGCCAAAATCGTGGGACAGTTAGCGTCATGGCGGGACTAGAATCCTGTCCCTTCCTCCCTCCGTGTGTCCCTGTCTACAGGAGCTTGTTCTCAGTACCCAGGGGTAACCACCGGGGACCAAGTTTTGGTCCAGAGAGGCCTCACAGCCTTGGCTAGCTGTGCGCCCCCAGGGATCTGGCGATCACCTTGGACCACTGAGCTATGTGTACACACACACACACACACACACACACACACACACACACACGCCACTCCTTCCCCCAGGGGGTGTTGTAGCTCCTGGCCCTCCACCACCTCCAGATCTCTTGCTGTGTGGCCCAACAGCTCTGAGCCATGAACTTTTGGTTCTTGCTCCTCTTTAACAATGGCAGGTTATACACAGCAAGGTTGAGGAGCCCGTGCCTCCAGGATTCTGACTCAGGACAGTCTGAAGTCCAAACTGCAGCAGCAGCAGCCAGATGAAAGCTGATAGTACATCTGGGGCAGGCAGGTTGCTATAGCGAAGGCGGCAGACTCGGACACCCCGTCTCTATATTCATGTTGTTTCGTCTCTGGAAACTTCTACTGACTCTTCTTTCACATTTCCCCTATTACCTGGTCCTAAGAACTGGGATGCAGCCCAGATTGCCCCTTCAGTTAGTCTACACTGCACACAACCCTTTACAATTGGCAGATAGACTGACATAACTCAGCAAGTGGCCCTCAAAGCAAGGTTCCCAGGTAGCAAACATCGAATTCCGGGTCCACTCCCGATCGGCTAAAAGAAAAACCCTAAGGAGCAGAGCAGAACGCTAATGTTTGAGGGCTACTGATCTACACATTCCTTCAGGTATTCACTGGTCCACTCCAAACTGTCAGTAGAGGAGGGGCACCCAAGCACCACCCTGGTCGCTTTGGGTTAGCACACAGAGGTACTCCAAGCTGGTTCAGTGCAGTCTTGGCATCAGGAACCATAGAGTAGGCCTCAGATGCAGACTAGAAGGGCTCTCAGAATGAAAAGAAGCTGCCTGGTTTTGCCTCCTGCTTACCCTTAGTTCCCACCCTCAAAACTGGGAGGACAGGGAAGCATCCCTTCTTGGTCCTCACAAGAGGACACTTTCTGGAAGTCCAGGAGTAGAGGAGGATGTGGGGACGGGGTAGAGGGGCGTGGGTGTGAGTATGGATGAAGTCCTGAGTGAATTATATTGTTGACATGAGCACAGCACTTTCAAGAACCGCAATGCCTCAGACCCATGGAAATGGCAAAGGCTTCCCCAAGTGAGACTCAGATGACAAAGCCTCCTCTGATCCAAGTGTATTTGTTGACTAAAGATTGATCTTTAGTTAAAACCAGTGAGTGTACCAACTGTCAATCACAATTTCCTTCTCTCAGACGTTTTCAACCTGAAACTATTCCCCTACAGAGACCTCCCACCCAAACTAGCTAACCCCTCCTGGTGCCGAGTTCCTGGAGTTTGCTAATATGTGCCCTCCATCAGAGTGAGCCCAGCCTACCTCGTCCCAGCTCTCCATGTGTGTGTCTGTTGTTTCTTCATTCCTGAGTTTCCCCAGCCAAGTTTCCAGGACAGACCCATGCAGGACAGAATGCCAGGGGCAGCCAGGGTCTTTTGGAGACTTCCATTTTGCAGCAGAGCAGTAACCAAACAGAAGCGTAACCGCAGGGCAGGGCTTTTGACAAGGGAGGTCACACATCCGGGTCTCCCTAGTAGAGCTTGTGTAGGCTTCTCCTTTGGAAAGAACCCAGACAAAGAAAAGACCAAAGTTCTGGCAGAGAAGCTTTTCTGGGTTATGTGGTCCTCATAGAATGAGGACGGCCAGCGTCATCAGCCAGATGGGTCAGGTCAGTGTGGGTTCAGGACTATAGACCAGAGCCCAGCTTTCCTTGGCTGCATTCAGGCAGGCAAAGGCCAAGGAGATGGGGCTGTAATGCACCCTACAGGGCAGTTTCCATGGGGAGGAAACAGAGACCCTTTCCATTCCTGCCCCCCCAGGGCTTCAGATGAATATGAAATGGAAGCCTCAACGCCCCCACCCCCCACCCCCAGACTGTGGCATCATGAGGAACCTGGTTTTGTTTGATGGCATCCTGGTTGCCCTAAAACCCTGCCTGTCATAAAGTGATAGCTGAAATTTATGTTTTAGCCTTGCTCTGATCTTAGGCAGAATATCTCACCATAAATTGGCATGCCATGGCAAACAATTAAAAGAGAAAAATAAACTTCAGCGCAATCTCGGGGTGCTTGGAAATGAGGAATTACAAGGTGGTGGCATGAAAAAATTATATAAAAATCTATTTTTACATCACAATAATGTGCTTTTATACGGGTAGTAATTTCTGGATGTGCAATAAAGTGGCTTTTACATCAGGCAAAATCAGAGTTTATAGGCAATCGGTGCTTTTATCTGGGAAAATATAACTCACCCTTCTTCATGCTATTCATCTTGCAGGCAGCAGGCCTCATCTTCCCCAGCACCAACATTACTGTGAAAATAATTATGCAATTAAAGTGTCAGACCTCTGGCCCCCCAGGATCCCTGCACTACATCTTCCAGCATCTGTCATTGGCTCCTTCCGAAAGTGGGACAAGCTATGGGTCCAGACAGGTCAGGGAGAGGCAACTGTTCACTACTGGTGGGCTCAGGAAAAACACTGCAGGACCAGCAGGCACTCTATGAGCGTTCGTTCCGAGAGTCTGCTTTGGGTCAGACACTGGGAGAGGAACTGGGCGCTCAAACCTGGCTTAGAGGCAGGCAACTCTCTGTGAGTTCAAAGCCAGCCTGGTCTACAGAGTAAGTTCCAGGAAAGTTGGGCTACACAGAGAAACCTTATATCCAACAACAATCACAACCACAACAACAACAACAACTGAACAAACCAGAGCTGACAATCCTGTAACCACCATGATACAGGCACCACCTTTGGCAGAAGAAATCAGAGATTTGAATAGACCAAAATGAGGCTAAGGCAGAGTGGGTCATGACACTGACCAAAGGCCACTTTGGGGTCTGGAGACACATGAAGATAAGTGTCTCTCAGGGGGGAAGCTGCCTCTGGGTATTGTTTGACTGGAGATTGGAGGGAGGAGCTAGACCTATCCTCAAATATCACCCAGACTGGCCTGTCATTTCATGTACTCTGTTGACACTCTTAGCCAAAATGCCAAGAAGTGATTGTACATTGCTTTAAATATCTAGCACTGTGTCACCAGCCAGGTCCCCATGGGAAGCAGGTCACACAGTGCCTTCAGTGAAAGAATGTGCACAATGATGAGTGGGCAGGGTTTAGAGAAATCAAAAACGGATGTTGCAGAGTGACAAGAGAGAGGCACTGATGCCAGGAGAGAGAGAGAGAGAGAGAGAGAGAAAGAGAGAGAGAGAGAGAGAGAGAGAGAGAGAGAGAGAGAGAGAGAGAGAGAGAGACAGGTCAGAGATAAATCCTCACTTCAATCTCCTCCTGTCTCAGGGTCTTCTTCTAGTCCCCCTTTTAGTCCCCAGTGCTGTCCCTCAATGGCCTCAACCAATCAGAAGGCCAAGTGTGCCTCCTACACAGGTTAGCCTGGAGGGTCATGAGAGTAGGACTTACCAAGTGGAGCAGGCCTGAGCAGGGGTAGCAGGGAGAGCAGGGAGGAGCAAGAAGAGCAGGAGATTCAGATGGAGTGGGAGGAGCAGGTGGAGGAGCTAGAGGAGGAGGAATAGGAGGATCAGATGGAGTGGGAGGAACAGGTGGAGGAAGAGCAGGAGGAGGAGGAGGAGGAGCAGGAGGATCAGATGGAGTGGGAGGAACAGGAGGAGGAGAAGAAAGAAGAGCAGGAGGAGGGGGAGCAGGAGGGGCAGATGGAGTGGGAGGAGCAGGAGGAGGAGGAGTGGGTGCAATAGAGTGTGCAAACAGAAGAAAGTCGGCATAGCCATGGATTTAAGGCAGTCTTTGGAGAATTCATTTATCAAGCCGCCTTCATAGGCTTTCTCTTCTCATATCATTGGCTCACCAGAACTTAACCTCAGGATCAACATTAACAATCCAATGGGACATCATGTTTCCCGACTAGGGAGCCTGAATGACAGTGTGGAAAAGAATCCTGAAGGTAGTTATTGAGGTTTGTGTGCAATATGTCCTCTCCAGACTCACATGTCTGAACACTTGCCACTCAGCAGGTGACAGAGTCTGTAGAGCCTTCTAGACTTGATGCTTAACTGTGCCCCCAAGGGTTGAGAGTTGCTGACTCTGCCTCAGGCCTGCTGATACAATGTAACAACAACAACAAGGACTCCACACTAGTTACAACCTGCCACCATGCATTTCCCTCCACAATAGGCTGTGCCCCTAAACCCGAGACAAATAAATCATTCCTCTCTCAAGTTATTCCTCTTGAGGATTTTATTACAGAGACAAGAAAAGTAAAAATTGCAGTATTATAGGAGGGGTGTTGACCAAAGTGACCATTCTAGAATGGAAGTAGCTATGCAGAAGACAATAAAAGCCAGGCCCTCTCTGTGGCCCAGATATTTCTGCTTCTGGCAAGTGCTTCGAAGGAACCCCCATGAATAGTTTCATAAGGGTCTGAGGGCATCTGTGGCACTGTTTCTTGCAGTGAGGGATGAGGGGCTCGTGCCTAGGAAATTAGTCAGGATGTCGTGCAAACCATAACAGCCTCTGCACTGTGGGAGGGAAATTGCTCTTCAGAGTTCTGGAAGAGTTAAAGGCAATGCTGAGCAGCAAGAGAAAGAGATCTGTAATTCTGAACGAGTCAAGTAGATTAAAAAAAAAAACACACTCCATTTTGCAAGCATCCTTACAAACCCCAAACACTTCAAGAGCAGTTGGCTTTAAGAGAGGGAACTGAGAATGGTGGCTCATGCCTGTGCATGCCTGTATTCTCAGCACTGAGGAGGCCGTGGCAGGAGAAAGAATCACAAGTTCAAGGCCAGCCTGGGCTACATAGGAAGTTTGAGGTTAACCTGGACTGTATGAGACCTGTCTAACAACAACAAAAATCCACCAGGGAGAAGAACAGGAGAAGAATGGCAGTGGACCAAGACAAGTACTGGGCTCACAGCAAAGCTTCACTCCACAAGACCTTGTAAAGGATGTCACTGTCCTTTAGCCTGTAAAAGACACAGCAGTGGGTAGATCCTGCAGTATGTGCAGTGTGACCTAGACCTGTCTGAAATGCTGGTCCATGGCGACTTGTTCTCATGCATATGTGTGTTCACTGGGTGGGGGTATGATGTGTGCACACACCTGAGTACTCTGGGGATTCGAGCAACACACAGGAGATGAGGTTCAGAGCCCTGATAAATGTCATAGTTTTAACTCACGGACTGGAAAGATGGCTCAGTGGTTAAGAGCACTGACTGCTCTTCTAGAGGTCCCGAGTTCGATTCCCAGCAACCACATGGTGGCTCTCAACCATCTGTGATGGAATCTGAGGTCCACTTCTGGAATGCAGGTGAACGTGCAGAGGGAGTACTCATACACACTAAATAAATAAATAACCTCTTAAAAAGAGATGTAGCTCACTGTGTTGAGAATCCCCCACCAACACCAATGCCTCTCTTCTGATTCCAAAGTCCTTTCTGCTTGAAAATAAAAATGTGCGCCCAGCAGCCCCTGTGTGGTTGGTTGGCTGTCTCAACAGTTTTCCTCATTAACTCCCAGGCGGGTTTGTGTTTGTTTGTCTGGCAGATTAGCTCCTATCACCTGGAAAACTGAGAAAATCAAGCCTAAAGGGGTGAACTCCCGCTGCTAGATCCGGATAAGAGCAAGACAGAGAAGAGGGAATCCCAGGGATACTGGTACAAAGTAGGGAGGGGCCAGGCTCCCCAGTGAAGGACTTCAGGATATATGGTCCAGCTGGTGAGGGGGCCCAAAGGACAAATAGGTGAGTTTGCCAGGGGATGCTGGGGTCCCCGAGGCATCAGCCCGCCTCCTTGCCCAAATCAGGCAGGATGGTGGGGGCGGGGAGGGTGGGGTAGGGCAGGGAAGGGTGGGATGGGGCGGGGCTACAGCACCTGAGAGGGTTCCAGGCCTCTTCCTGACTGAGTCTTGGTTTATTGTCCTCTTTCTCTACCCAGACGGCATACATTCTGTAGGACTCTGATTGATTTAACCCTATGTTTTTCACATTTCTACATATCTTCTCTTTCCCTTGACTGAGGGAGGAGACAGGCTTGACGGCACCCTTTACCTCATGCTCGTGGCTCAGGTGATGAGCACATTTCCCATTTATATCAAGATAGCTAGTGAGCATCTCAGGAGAGAAACTGCTTTCTGGTAGCAGTTCTTTCTAGAAACCTAATGCCCTCTGACTTCATGCCCTCTGACCTCATGCCCCTGTCACACACCACACTAGGGAAGAGAACCTAGAAGCATGTCCATAAGGACTTGGCTATGGCAGATTGAATATAGTCCTCTAAAAACACGCCTAAGTCCGACTGGAGCCTGGAACCCTCATCTCATGTATGTCTGGAAGCACTCTAGCACTGACCTGTATCCTCGGCCCTGGAAACAGGGGCCTTACAGTTAAGTCCGGGCTTGGCTTAAGCCATTTGAGCTGTTGGAACAGCAATGCCATATTCCAGATGACCTATACATAATAGAAATTTATTGCTCATATGTCTACAGGTTGGAAAGGCAAGATAAATGTGGTGCTTGGTGAAGGCCACTCTCTGCTCCATGGGAGGTCTCCTCTTTCTGCATTCTCACATGATGGAGGGGCAAGGGCACCCTCTGGGGTCTTATAAGAGTTCTCCCTTCTTCCTAATCACCCCTTAAAGACCCTTCCAAAACCTTCCAATGCTTTCTATAACAGTATATTGGGGATTAGACTTCCACATACAAATAAGGGGCCAGGATATGGCGGACAACATAAACAGTCAGGAACTGAGCTCACACAGACAACAGCCAAGGAATGCCTGCAGTCACCAGAAGCTAGAAGAAGCAAGGAATGTTCCTCCAGTGGTTTCCCTAAGGGAGCAATGACCCTACTCTTTTTGTAGAAAAGAGAAATTTCCTGGGCACGAAGGGCTGAGCCTCTAACTACACTCAGCCAGGGCCAATGTGGCTCTAAAAGCTTCTTGCCTCCAGATGCTGGCCTTCCTTTTGAAGCACCTCTACAGGAGCCTAAAGTACAGAGCAGTGTGGAGATGCTGGAGGACCCGAGGTCCTCGGCAGGAATCACCCTGATGCTGTCTTCTTGGCTGCGTCCTAGAGTCACTTCCAGCTGCCTCTTGAGCTACATCGAGGGCGGTGCCAAGCCCATCCGCCCGCTTCAGGTGGTTTCATGCCCCATAAGATAGTCGATCAAAAATAACACGCGTAGCAGCCTGCCTGGGGCCTAACGCTACAGTGGGCAGCTGCTGAGGTGGCTGCCGAGAAAATAAACTAATTCCCAGCCCTGGTGGGGGAGAAATAACAGCATCAGCCATGAGCGCAAGCAGAGCCCTTGGTCTGCAGAGCCCCAGCCAATAAAGAGCTAAAAATAAGCAGGCCGTCTGCAGCCGCGCCTTCCTTTCCTCACCGCTGGCCACATCACTTGGCATACTGGGAGAGCTTCATGTCCAGGCAGGTGTCTGTCTGCTCTGCTCGATGGCCTTGCCTCTGTCGTGGCCAAAGTGGCCTGTGCTGAGAGGCACAGGCTGGAAGGTGGGAGAAGAAAAACGATTGGGTGGTCCCTCTGGCTCCCAGGAGCTGCTGGTGAGGCCTGACTTGGCCATGTAGCCCCAGGCTACTTCCTGTCTGCCGTGAGTACTGTCACTGGTGAAGGACTAGAAATTACTGTGTTGGAGCTGGGCTCTTGGAGCCTATCTGTCTTCACCGGAGGAACCAAACAACCCCACCTGGACTGGGTCTGTTTGACAGTGGCCTGTGGCCCACAGAGGGCAGATTCTATCACAGGCCTCTGGCTCTTGACAGAGCCTGTGGTGGTATCCAGCAGGCAAGATGTGTAGCCTTGAAATAAACGTAAGGAAGATGTGGTGGTACATGCCTATAACACCAGCACTTGGAAGATAGACTTAAAGGGGATCAAGGTCATCCTTGGCTACACTGATAGTTCAAGGTCAGCCTGGACTGCCTGAAACACTTCATTTAAAAATAAATAAATAAATAAATAAATAAATAAATAAATAAATAAATAAATAAAACAATCCATCAAAGCAAAAAGAACTAGTTAAAAAAAAATCAAAGTGCTAAGTTATCTAACTTAGTACACCCTGCAAGACGCCCACAGAAGTTAAATTCTTAGAGTCTTAAATTAGTGGTATTAAAAAGTAGAAGAGGGCAGAAGACCTGGAGGGATGGCTCAGTAGTTAAGAGTACTGATTGCTCTTCCAGAGGTCCTGAGTTCAATTCCCAGCAACCACATGGTGGCTCACAACCATCTGTAATGGGGTCTGATGCCCTCTTCTGGGTGCATGAAGACAGAGCACTTATAAACATACATACATACATACATACATACATACATACATACATACATACGTATATTGTGGATCCCGGCACTCCCACTGATACAGTTCAAGAGGGCAGTGGGAGCAGAGAGTCGACAGGGCTTTCAGAAGCCCTGTGAGTGTGTAAGATGAATAAACCACCCTGGGACCCACAGTCAGTAGGCAGGTCAACTTTACTTAGGGTGATTTAAGGCTTATAAAGTTTTGGGGAACTGAGGGTAGAGACATCCAGGATGAACAAAGGCTGGGGGGCTTAGAGTACCATTTACATGGGGAAGCGTTTCAGGAATCTCAGGTGCTGGCTGAACAGGTTTTGTCAGGAGAAAGGAAATTCATCCTATAAACTAATTGAGGATACATGATGTTTCTCAGGGAGAGGCAAGAGCTGGGGCTTAGAATTCCCTCAGACAAGGCCAGAGAAGGAGAAAATCCCCTAATGAAAGGGAGTCTCCCAAATTGCACTGAGCCTGGAGGCTATTGGTAACTTTGACCTTAATTCACAGAGTTTTCACACAGTGAATAAACAGACAAATAAATAAATTCTTTTTTTTTTTTTTTTGACTGGAAGAGGGCCTGGAGAGATGGCTCTGCAGTCAAAAGCACTTGCTGCCCTTGTAGAGGACCCAGGTTCAGTTCCCAGCACCCACACAGCAACTTACAGGTATTTGTAATTGCTGTTCCTGGGGAATGTGACACCATAGCCTTCAAGGTCACCACAGGCAAGCACATGGCACATCTGAGTGCATGCAGGCAAACACTTATACACATAAAAATAAATAAATCCTTAGAGAGGGCTGTAGAAGCTTAATCTACACACAGTTATGGCCACGTGAGGCATTTGGGGTATCATTAAGATAGGCTAGGCCATTAGGATTGAGTCCCCAAGACTAAAATACACAAACATGCAGGCCATGGTCTGATGAAACCCAGTGGACTCTCTCTAGTGCCCGTACCCTGTAAGGTACCTCCAGAACCATGAGCGCAGATACAACTCCAATCTTTGTTTGACTGCCTTACGAATTCATGTGTGTGCACATGTGTGCTGATGTATGCATGTGTGTACACAGAGGCCAGAGTCTGGGTGACCTTCTCCATCACTCTCTACCTTAGTTTTTTGGCTCAGCTCCGTCACAGGAGCTTGAAATCCCCCACTGAGCCTAAAGCTAGCTGAGTTTGGCTAACCTGGCTGGCCCGTGAACTCCCGGGATCCTGCAGTCTTTACCTGTCCGGGGTTGGGTTCAGCGGTGCATGCTGTCACTATGCCCAGCTTTTCTGTGGTGCAGGGAGTTACTCGGGCTGTCATGTTTGCACTACAAGCACTTCACTGATTGAGCCATTTATTTCCCCAGCCCCAGTCTCTGCTCTTTATAAAGTAGCTGGCCTGGGGTATTTCCTTACAGTTATGAAAAGCTGACTAATAAGGAGAGCTCTGTAAAAGCATCCACCTGGGGTTAAGTGCTGGGACATGGCTTCATCTCAATTATGCTGCTATTGATTAAAAAACCATTTCAATAATTCCTCATTCACACTGAATCTTACTTCATTTCAGTCTCATAGAAAAATTCTTTCGATTGCTCTTGGGCCCTGTGCTACATAAACTCTCAGCTGGAGTTGGGGAGGGTGGGGAGTGCTGTCCTCTCCTGTCCTGGGATCATGCTCACCCAACCCTCAGCAGCAGCCCTCCAGGTCCTCACCAGCCTTACCAGTTAGTATTCAGGTGTGCAATGGCTCTTACCTGTGTAGCCGTGAGAGCCATCTTCTAATCCTCTCCTCCTTCAACTCTGGTCCTCCCTTTTAAAGAGCTGTTTAGCCCAACCTACCATTTATAAAAGAGCTCACCTGTGTCTCAGGATGTTTAGCCCAACTCTTTCCCCTCTACGGTCTTCTTACAGCTGCCCTCCTTGCTTGCCCATCTCCTCTGTTCCCCAGCCACCTGCCTTCCCTAAACGACCCTTGTCACTTTATACCCTGAACCCCTGTTAAAGATGGCTCCCATTTTTAGAACACACTGCCCCTCTTTGATGTTTCCCGAACTCTATTTTTCCCCCCAAAGCTCAGCTCACTTGCTACCCTTCCTCAACTCATCCTGGTGATAACAGTCACTCATTCTCTCTGACCCCAGCGCTTTGGGCAACTCTTGTGTTTCTCATTAAAGGGTCTTGCACATCTTTCCTGCCAGTGGCTCATCCTGAAGTTCTGCTCAAGGTCAGTGCCTGGCACAGCACAACTGTGTAAAAAATGTAACCAAGCTGTAGTTGGCCCTCAGACCCCCCAATAGCAGCATGTGCTATTTCAAGCCGTGGCAGCTTCGTAAGGATGGTTTGTCACGTTATATAATTGCTCAGGGATGGCTGGGACACCTGCATGCAGGGAGCCCCAGGAATGATGAGCCCGACCCAAAGCTCTATCGCATATGCACTGAGCGCATCTGGGTGCTGATGCTATGTGGGAAATCTGGCTGCATTTGATGGGGTGATAAGACCAATGCCGAACTGAGTGAGTCTCTGGCCACATGACTCAGCCTCTCAATGGCTCAGTTCCCTCATGTGATGAAGGGCTGGCAAAGCTGAGTGTGTTGGCATGCACCTGTAGCCTAGGTATTCAGAAGGCTGAGGTGGAGAACTGCTTGAATCCAGGAAGCCAAGACAAGAATGGGCAATGGAGTGATGCTACATCTCAAAGAAAGGGGAAGGAAGAGGAGGGATAGCGCAAAGATCTGTCTCCGTTTTCTGGTGAGAATCAAGAGGAAGAATACCAGGGCTGATGCTGGGCACATAGCGAGTGTTTGCTGTCAGTAATTACAAATAATTAGGAAGGATTAGGCATCATCTGCGGCTTCCTCCCTGTGAGTACTGTGTCTGTTTGGGAGGGAGTTTACAGAGGATGGGGTGGCATTTTCACTGCTCACACTCTGTTTCTTTCTAGCTTCTGGGGTGGAGGTTGCCTGTGCCATGCTTCCAATAGGAGAATTAAGTGTGGATGCAGATGTTTTCCAGAAAGTGTGGAAAGAAAGTCTTCACCTCAGAAAGAGCTTGACGAAAGCCAGCAATGTGAGTGGAAGTGATGGGTACATTTTTTGCTTTCCCTGTCCTCCTGTGACCTGTATTCGATCTTCCAAGACCACCAGACTGTAGATACAGACCAGAACCTTCAAGAGCCCACAGTCACCTTCTTATTGGTGATAGTCACACAGCTGCATCTTCAGGAACTGGGGGGCATCCAGCAAGATGGCAGCATAAACCTTGCCTGCTGCAAGCTCTTTTTTAGCTGGGTGGCTTAGAGGGACACAGGAAATAACTGTGCAAATCACAATGTTCTGTTAGTCAACAGAACATCCATAAGAATGCCACAACCTGGGCTGGAGAGATGGCGCAGTGGTTAAGAGCTCTTCTAGAGGTTCTGAGTTCAATTCCCAGCAACCACATGGTGGCTCACAACTATCTGTAATGGGATCTGATGCCCTCTTCTGGTGTGTCTGAAGAGAAACTTGAGAAGGCCCAGAAGGAAGGCCTGGGCTTGGGCAAATGGAGAAGATGGCTTTGCTGCACCCTAGACCCCAGGGCTTCCCACTGTGCCCCTCCAGACAACGCACACTGTCTGGAACACTGAGTCTGGCTCAGTTTCACTAGAGCTTTCTGAAGGGAAACACACTCCCTGGGGAGCCACTTAAAGACTCCCAGCTTCCCTGTCACTCATATGTTTGAATACCTGGTCCTCAGTTGATGGAATTGTTTGGGAAGGGCTATGAGTTGTGTGTGGCTTTGTTGGAGAATGTTTGACACAGAATCAGGCTTTGAGGTTTCAAAAGACTTGAGCACATCCCCAGTGTGCCTCTAGTCTAGTGAGCTCCCAAATGTTCCTGTCACCATGCCTTCGCTGTGCCATCGTGGAATTCAAACTTCTGAAACTCTAAGCCCAAATTAAATGCTTTCTTTTGTAAGTTTCCTTGGGCATGGTGTTTTATCACAGCAATAGAAACTCTTAACTAAAAACAACCCTAAAGGTAGGGAAGAAGGGAGCAAACTCCCAGAGACATCCACATCCCCTAGGCTGTGATCTGGTATGGGTAGACTCTTCACTCATGAGACTCTTTCTCTCACTGATACCATAGAGAGTGATGCCTGTACCTACAGTCCGCCTCCCAGGCCATGCTTGTAGCCCCTAATAAGCTGCTTCTGCCCCTTTGTGAGCTTTCCTGGTAAATCCTGGAACTGTCTGACCAACTCTTTACCCTATACTCTTTATAATTGGCAGGCCAGAGACTGTCTAAGCCTTAGGGGTCACCACGGAATCATTTTTGCTGTGCACTGCTCAGTAGATCCACAGAGAAGGGCTTGGGGGTGAATGTAGAGGCTAGACTAAGAGGCTGGCAACTGGAAGAGAGAGGGAGAGGCACTTGGAGGCAGAGTAAATGGTCTGAAACCAACAGATGCGTGTGGAGCTCAGAGCAATGAGAAGCCAGGGACGGTGGGGCTGGGAGCTGGAGCGAGAGAAAATGTTCCTTTCAAAAATGATCTTGAAGGGAAGGGACAAGAAGGACCCTAGAGAGGCATATGGATAGGAAGCAACAAACGGGCTGCGTGCAGCCTGCCTGCCCCGTGAGGCCTCCGCTCTGCTCAGCTAGTGCAGCCTGGCTGCCCCCAGAGGCCCCAGAGGCTCTGATTAGCTCACTCAGCCGGACCTCAGCTCCCACCCAGGTACCACCAGAAAAGATGCTTCAACATGAGATGCTGTCTCAGGTGAGAAAGACTGGATAGAGCAGGCTTGCTGGTCAGAGCCTGAGGTACAGGATCTGGAGCTGTCAGTCGTCGACTACAGGGTTCCCATGGACACCAAAGGCCCTGTTGTCAGGACCTACAGACTCAGATGTGTGGGCTGGCTGAGGGGAACTCAAGCCAACCAATGGGAGAGAGGAAATGTTTCTCTCTGGCTAGGCAGATTGTAGATATCTCTATCCAGCATGGCTTCCAGCCTGGCCTGGTCTCTGAGGAGAAGACGCAGTGAGGTGAGAATGCCAATAGTCATGTCTGGCCTGCAGTTCAGGGGTCAGTGGGGCAAAGGTTGAGCTGGACAGCCCAGGGACACAATAGGGTTCCCTAAGCCTGACACTGGTATCAACGTGCTCTGGTACTCCTTGTTATGCTTGTCCTTCATGGTTGTGAGCTCAGCTGAGGTGGTGAGTCTTTCTACGTGGCCATCCCACGTGAGTCATTATGGACTTCCTCATAGCATCATGGAAGCCTCAGGACTTGGTGTCCTATTGCCTACTAGTGGTCGAAGCTTGCCAGAGTAAGAACTCATGCTAGATAGCAAGGAGAAACTGCAGCATCTTGCCAGTCAGTTAGCATCACTTACACTCTCAGCCAGCAGTGCCTTCCAGCCTCGACAGGCACAGAGATCCAGATCCAGGGGATGGTCCAAGGCCATATAGTAAGAGCTTATGGAACAAGAGACAGTACTACAACTGACTCTGGAAAGTGGAGCCTATACTACAGATGATACCCACAAGACAAGGAAGGCTTTCACACACATGTGAGTACCAGAGCCACTACCATCTTGAAATAAAATCAACTGTGATTCCCAACACACACACACACACACACACACACAGGCCTGCTAACATTTCCTAATGGAAGGGTGCTTACACAGTTCATAAGTCTCTTCCCTTCCACAAGGGTGTATAAATAGTTAATAATTGCTTGAAGTGGGGCTGGAGAGGTGGCTCATCGGTTTGGAGCACACACTGCTCTTGCAGAAGTCCTGAGTTCAGTTCCCAGCACCCATATTGGACAGCTCACAACTTTAGCGCCAGAGGATTGGACACCCTCTTCTGGCTTCTACTGGCATTGCATTCAGGCATACATACCTACACAGAGAAACAAATATACATGTAATTTTAAATAAAATACATTTTGCTAGAAAAGGGAGATTTTTTTCCCCTCTGTGATATAACTGCCTGTAAGTTCTACAATGTATAGCTAGTAAGTCACCCTTCACATAACTCACCTCTGTAAGTAAACTCAGGCTAATGAGTTGTTTAGTCAAGCCGTTACCAGTTGGGATCATTTCTTTGGACTGTTACTGATATCCTATATGAATGAATAGACATTTGTTCACAGCTCCCCAGGAAAAGCTATGCCGTAAATTCCCAGCTGAGGCTAGCTTGCATAGAGCTGGAAGGTGCTGTGCAGATTGCTAGGAAAGACAAGTTATTAACGGTGTTGCTCTGCTATGAACTTCGCCAGATAAGGTGTGCCCACTGGTGTAATAGTGGTGTGACCATTACAGGAGTAACCAACAACCTTCTAACTGGATTTTAGGCCCACCCTACATCAACAATTCATACCTAGTATTGTAAGCCTGGCCAAAGATCCATGGCTTCGGGAGACCTACTCCTGCTAAAAGGATATGGTATCAAGCCACCTCCTAAATATTTATATTTATGCCCATAGATTAAATGCTGGTCTCAGCCTTGGTCAGAGAAGCTCCTGCACGCTGTGGTCGGGAGTAAATGTGCAGACCGATAGCTTGTCAGCATGCTGGGAGTAACTGACCTTAAAGAGAACGTCTCTCTAACCAGTTCCAAGGTTCAGGAAACATCCCCCCTGAACCCAAGAGGGGACGGAAAGAACGGAGGAGCTAAAGGATGAAAGGAATGCGGTGAAGTGTTGTCCTCTGGGCACGACAGGGCTGTTGTTGCTGCAGTAAATCTCCAGCCCCAATAAGCCCCCACAAACACAGAACTCCATTGCAGTATTTATAAGCTGCACGCCTAGATTGGGCAGATCTACCCTGCACTACTCTATTCCCTGGCTATGAGATCCCTCACTGCTTGCGGCTTCTCTGGGCCATGTGGTTCTACTCCATCCTCCTTCCACCTCCTCTCCCTCCATCTTCTCCTTCCCTCTCTTCTCCCCTCTCTTCCCCTACTGTCTAAAACCTCCAGCCCCACCTTTCCCTTCCACTGCCCAATCACAGGCTCTAGCCTGTGATTTGACCAGCTAAAATGGCAAGAAGGTTCACATGAAATCACCTGAGTATGTGATCCACTCCTCGTCAGGGCAGCCCCTCTTGAGGAAGCAGAATTAACATCAGAATACAAACAGCACCGGGGCAACCCACGGCATGTTGCACCCATGAGCTCACAGCAGCAGTGACTACCTACCTAAACCCTGCATAGGACTGAGTGTGCCAGAACCGGCATGCACAAGTAGAAAAGTCTCCCAAAGGGGGAGTGAGGATGGTTATAGGAGAGGTAGAAAAAAAGACACAGAGACAAGAGATAGATTCAGGAGGGTTGTTAGTGAATACCAAAGTAGCCCTGTGTTTATTTTTCATAGCCTTTTTACCCAACGGTACTGTGGGAAGCAAAGCCACAAGCTAACAGAAACAATTGCTGAAGTATACACAGGACATCTGTTCTTACCCAGAGGCCTTCCTGCTCCTTCCAAGGTCAATAGAACTTTCAGCCCCTCCTCACCTTGAGTCTCAAGTGCAGTCTCCTTCCGTAGTTCCATGTCTCAGCAGGCCGGCAAATCTGCCAGCAGACCCTGACCTGCCTCGACTCTGCCTGGCAGGCAGGCATTTTACTCAGAAGCAAGCAAACGGCTCCAGACAAATGAACCCATCATCATTGCTTCAGGGATGGAGGAGGGGCCTTAAGGTTGCACTCTGCCCTGAGGAGCTATAGGCAGTTGGTGCTTGCTGGGAAAGAAGGACTCATGCTCTTCAGTGGTACAGCCACTGGGAAGTTGTTCTTATTCAAGTAAACAATCCTCCACTGGTGCTCATGCAGTGTCTAGCCAGGAAGAAAGGGTTCAGTGGGGAGGTGATAGGAGACGGTGGGGGAAATCATCCGGGTACAGAATATGTGTATGAAATTGTGAAAGAATCAATAAACCAATAGAGTTCCCATCAGGCCTTCCCCAGGCATAGGGGAAGTATCCTGTAAATGCCTCAGGGTCACTCCATGTCACATGTCACCTAGAAAACCACCAGCCGAGCAGTGGTCACATATGGGACAGAAAGACTCACAGAAAAAAGAACCCTCATGTTATCCAGGCTAGACCAACTGGAAACACATATAACGGAGCAAAGGGAGATCAGCAAGTTAAAACAATAAAAGACCATTACTGATACATAGGATGAGAAGATAACAAACAGCGAGATACCTAATACCCAAAGTACACAAACGAGAGTTCCCACTCAGTTCCTCATTCAGATGGGGTTCTCTCGGAGAAACAGGGGCACACATCTCCAGTTCTAGGACACAGGACTCACACGGCCTGTTTTGGCTGTTTTCAGTCTTGTCTGTGGTGGCTACAGAATGTCAAAGTAAGCGAGACACTCAGCAGATAGAAAGTACCTGGAAGCCAGCCCTGTTTGCTCGATCCAAGGGATGCACCCCCCGACTGTCCTCGCCCAGCAGCCTCATGAACAGCTATTTGTTTTCTTAAAGATCTGAGCCCATTGATGCTTTATTTAATTATAAAAGGCATTTTCCACAAGGAGACTTAATAGAACATCTGGGATGTTTTAAGTAAAGAACTGACTCACTTTCTTAGGCTCAGGACACGTGGTTTCAGAGACAGTGCTACCAGAGGCTGGCACTGAGTGGGCGAGCTGCCTCTCCTCTGGTTTGTGTGCACTGAGTGGGCGAGCTGCCTCTCCTCTGGTTTGTGTACTTTGGGTTTTAGGCATTGCTATTTGCTATCTTCTCATTCTACATGTCAGTAATGTTAATTTTCCTTTTTCCTTTTCTCTTTCTTTCTTTTTTCCTTCTCTCTTTATTTTTTTAAGACAAGGGTCTCAATATGCAGCCTTGCCTGTCCTGGAACTCATCACATAGAACAAGCTGGTCTTAAACTCATGTAAATTCAGCCATCTCTGTCTCCTAAGTGATGGTGAAGGCATGTGCCACCACACTTAACTTGGTATATGTAATATATATTTACATATATGTGTTCATCCTATCAGTTCTGTTCCTTCAGAGAACCCAGACTAATACACAGAGTAATATTCTCACTGTCACATCATTTTAATCTGTTACAATAAATGTATGTATATACTTTATCATGTTTCACTATTTGCTCCTCTATTTTATATTAGAATTTAATATTTATTACTCATTTGTGAAAGAGGTTTTAATTGTGTCTTTGAACTCTTGGTTCTTCTGCCCAAATCTCCGAAGTCTTAGGATTTTAGAGGATGCCACCATACCCTGTTACAGAATTTAATATTCTCAAAGCAGCTCACCCACTTTACACACACTCTTTACAAACTCTCAAGGTGCTTAGACTTGAACGATGTCTTCCAGTCTCTGCTCTTCTGTATACCTAGGCCTGTGCCAATGGTTGTAACTAATACCCTTACTGCAGCCTCAGTCAATACCACTCTTCTACTCTCTGACTCTTCCTCTAAAACCTGGGACTGGCTTCTCCCAGCTGCACTGGACATGGCTGTCCTTGGTGCTAACAATCCCTCACCTGCTCTGAGCAGGCTGGCTTCCTGACCAGCATAGTTAGCCTCCACAGTGAAGAGATTCACTCACTGCCACCGGGAGACTATTCCAAGCAGACCAAACCATAGCTCAGCACAGACCTCTCCATTCCCACCTGAGTCTGCTCATTGCCTACAGGCCCAGCCATGCCTGTTAAGGAAACCCCAGGAGGTTGCGCCTGACTCTGGCTGTCTGGCAATGCTCATCCAGAGACTTCCTGATGCAATTATAAGTCTCTGTGTAAGATCAGTGACCTTTCACCCAATTCTTTGCTAGATCTTTCCTCCAGTGAAGTGAGAACACTGGGTTTGCTCCCCTCTCTGGTCACATGCTTATTTCTGATCCTATCTCCTACCAGCAAATGCTTCCACTTAACTCAGTCATGCAACCTTTGCTGCATCTCCGCTATGTGCCTGGCATTACCGTCAGCCTAATTGATTCAGCAGTATTGATTCAGACAAATGTCTCCCACGCCCTCTTCTACTGGGGGAGGTTTGTAATTGAATGTTTCACCCAAAACGTGTATGTTGAAGTCTAATTCCCAGCGTGAGGGTATTTGGAATACATCTCTGGGAGTTATGAGGGTGTGTCCCTCATACATAGGATTAGTGCCATTCTGAGAAGAGCTCAGAGATCTAGCTAGCTCTTCCATCGTGGGTTGGAGAACAGTCTGCAAACAGAAGCCAGTCATCACCAGACCTGCTTATAGACAGACGCTCACCCCAGACTAGAACGGTATGGTACAAGTGTTTGTTTACTGGCTGGGTGCCAGTTAGTAAGTCAGAAAAGCACACAGATGCTACACAAACCTATACTGCAGTGTGCAGATTGGGGATCCATCCCTAAGCCAGAAATTCTAAATCTGAAACGCTCTAGAATTCAAAGCCTTTGAGCATCAGTAGGATGCCTCTAGTCTGATGCTTTGACACGCACGGGCTTTCTTATGTCTGCTGTGTGTTACACCAGACACAAATGAGGGTTGTGTTTAGGCTTGAGCTCCACGCCCGTAATATCTCATTAGGTACGCAAAACATTCCTAAATGCAAAAACCTCTGAAATCCCAAACATTGTTTGCTCCAAGCATTTGGATTAACAGCTTTCGAGTCATGATAAGGGACGGTTACTAAGCTAGATAAAAGAGTAGAGTCTAGAGGTTAGGGCTTTAAGATGCAAATTTAAAGAGGGTAGACAGGGAAGGTCTCACTTAGAAGGTAAATGTATTAGTCAGGGTTCTGTAGAGGAACAGAACTAATAGAAAAAAATATATATATATACACATACACATGGAATTTGTTAGGTTGGCTTATGTGATACAATCTAGGTAGTCCAAAGCAGATGTTTTCATACTGGAAAGAATAAGAATACAATAGCCTGCTCAGTTCACAAGACTGGTTGCCTAAGAAGTCCCAGTCAGACACTGGAGGCCAGGAGGATTCCTGTAGAGTCACTGGTCTTCAGTCCATGTCAGGAGTCTGAAGAAGCTGGAGTCTGATGTCAGCGGAGGAGTGCAACAGTGACACAGAAGCATCTGTAATATAGATGCACTCACAAGCAAGAAGCAAAGGCAGGTAAGCAAAAAGCAAAAGCTTTTTCCTGTCTCTCTCTGGGCTGCCAGCAGAAGGTATCACTTGCTCTGGGCAGAGGGTCCTCCACTCAGTTAAGTAAGCAGTACTACCCCATGGACCAGAGCCCTAGACTGAATACAAAGGAGTCAGTGAGCTGAGCACCCGCGTTCACCTCTCTGTGCTTTCTGGCTATGGAGGCAGGGTGACGAGCTGCCTCACCATCCTGCTGCCATGCCCCCTTCCTCCCCTCCTCCCCTCAGCCCCATCATGATAGACTGTAGCCTCCAACTCTGACCCCCAAACAAACCCCTTTGTCTCCTTTTCTTTTCCAGTTGCTGTGACAAAATACCCTGCTGAAAGCAACTTTGGGGTGGAAGGATTAGTTTGTGCTCACAATTCCTGATTGCAGGCTGTCACAGCAGTCAAAGTGGTAGAACTGGGGGTGAGGGATGGGGGTGGGGGTGTTGGTCACACTGCATCAATAACCAAGAGCAGATAGCAATGGATTCTTCATCTTAGTGCTTAACTCAATTTTGCCACTGTTTACATTTTTTTCTTTATTTTTATTTGATATGTTTGGGTGTTTTGCCTACATGTAAGTCTGTTTGCTATGTGAATGCGGTCCCTGCGCAGGCCAGAGGAGACAGTTAGACATCCTGGGACTGGAGTTACCCACAGTTTGACCCACTGTCTTGGGTGCTGGAAATCAAACCATGCCTCCTTCCTCCCCTCATCCCCTCTGCCCCATCATGATAGACTGTAGCCTCCAACTCTGACCCCCAAACAAACCCCTTTGTCTCCTTTTCTTTTCCAGTTGCTGTGACAAAATACCCTGATGAAAGCAACTTTGGGGTGGAAGGATTAGTTTGTGCTCACAATTCCTGATTGCAGGCTGTCACAGCAGTCAAAGTGGTAGAACTTGGGGTGAGGGATAGGGATGGGGGTGTTAGCATTCTTAAATGCCATCTCTCCAGCCCTGACTTTCAACACTCTTACAAAGTTTAAAGTCTCCTGCAGGAATTGATGCCCCCCCCCCCCATGCTGGGTAGTTTTTCTCACCTTAATTAGTTTCTTACAAAAAAAAATAATTTCTTACAGACATGTCCTCGGGCCAATGTAATCTAGATAGTTGTCTTAGTTAGGGTTTTACTGCTGTGAACAGACACCATGACCAAGGCAACTCTTATAAAGGACAACATTTAATTGGGGCTGGTTTACGGGTTCAGAGATTCAGTCCATTATCATCAAGGTGGGAGCATGGCAGCATCCAGGCAGGCATGCTGCAGGAGGAGCTGAGAGTTCTACATCTTCATCTGAAGGCTGATAGCAGAATACTGGCTCCTGGTCAGCTAGGATGAGGGTCTTATAGTTCACACCCACAGTGACACACCTACTCCAACAAGGCCACATCTTCTAATAGCGTCACTCCCTGGACCAAGCATATATAAGCTGCCACAAAAGTCTCCCTTGAGATCCCCTTTCTAGGTGACTACACTGTGTCAACAACCAAAACTAACTGTCACACCTTCCTTTCCTGTTGCCACAGCATGAAAATGTTGTAATGAAATGCATCACTTTGTGTGCTGTCTAAACCTTTTTTGGTAAAAGAGTATTGTCCCGTTTGCATTTGGAGACTGAAGTTCAGAGCAGGCGACTCCCATGCTTGAGAACACAAGCTGGCTCTTAATAGAGCTCAAGTGTGTGCTTAACTGGCTTCAGTAGTGGTCCCCATCTGATTAAAGTGCTTTTTTCCAGAGTTGATGTTGGAGGTTCAGGCAGAAGATCTAGAGAACCAAGCCTGGGAAGCCTCTCTAGCTGGGAAGGATGCCCAGGACTTCCTACTGAGCCCAGTGACTGCTGGGCCCTCTACCCTACGGCTGCCCAAGTTTCCAGGCACGTTTTCCGTGTTGTTTCTCCTTGTTCTTGAGCTCTTTGTAGTTAGGGGCTGTGTATCTTTGGCTCTACCACTAGGCCTTGGAGCTGCAGTGTGTTCTTCCTGGGTAAGGGGTGGGTCTTCTGCTCCCCACTGGTGGGGGCAGTGGAGAAGCAAGGCAATAAGGAACGCATATCAGGTGCCAATCAATGGTCAGTGTTGGTACCCTCTGTGTCTGGGTAATGAAGGGGTCCATCAGAGGTGACAGTCCCCGGCTACCCCTCCATCTGGCCTTGAGAGTTCAAGAGGACACACAGGGCTTAGGGGTGGGGAGTGGGGAGGGGCTTGGGATTGGGTTGGCTCCTCCAGGCTATCTGACCATTTTCTGTCTTATCTTTTTTCAAGAGCTGTAATAATTTAACAACCTTGGAATGAGAAAAGATAGCTGGGAGAGTAAATGCTGAATGGCTTAAATTAAAATATAATTGAAATAAATTAAATTAAATGGGCAACTTTCCGGTGCTCATCTCTCAGGCCAAATTATTGTGGAGTCTTCAAGCTGCAGAGGATCCGTGGTGGCAGACTCTGGTGCTTGCTGTGGCTCCCCCTGAGACCAGCAGAGGAGGTGATCCTCAGCCTTAGGGAGACGCCAGTTCCTACTTGGTTGGGGAAGTTCTGGGGGACCCAGAGAGCCAGAGCCTCAGGGCTGGCCATGGCTACCTCAGCCTCTTTCATGCTTTCTGCTTTGATAGGAAGATCTAGGTTTGGTGGAGACACCAGGCAGCTCCAGACAGGAGCCAGGTCCTTGGACCTGGCTAGGAGAGTTACCTGTCAGACTGGCGACTGCAGGACTCAGAGGTCCCCTAAGGAACACACTATCTTGATGCTTTGTTTTTTTAAGATTAAAACTAGAGTAGAGAGTCAAACCTGTAGGCCTTCTCAGCTGCCCAGCTCCCTTTAGGCCATAGCAAGCCAGGTCCCCTGCTGGGTCAGGGATTAGGGGCTTCTGGTTCTCTCAGCCGCCCACCAGGGTCCCTTTGGGTCCAAGACTGGAGGAGAATATGTCCTATGTCCGAAGCATAGCATTTTTTTTCCAAGTCGCAGCTTTGGGTGAAAAATTCATGTGCATTCTGTACTCTGCAACAAAACGCATCCCTTTTTTGTTTTAATGTGTAACGTTTTACAACATTTACCAGTAAACAGAAGTGACAAGCCTGGAGGCCATGGTCTTTATCCTTTATCTTCCAGGACCCTTTGGTAGAGGACTGGCAGCACCTGCGAGAGAAACAGCTTCATGGCCCAAGGTCCCCTCAACAACACCCCACCACTCCCTCCACCCTCCCCAGCCGGATTCCTAGAAGGAAGAAGGGAGGGAAGCCTCCAGTCACAGTGAGGAGGATGAACCTTGACATTATGCTGAGCAAAGCAAAGCCACTGCACAAGGGCAAACGCTGCGCGTTTCTGCCAGCCTGTTGTACTTACGTTACTCAGATTCTGAGACCCAGAAAGTCGGAAGGCAGTGGCCAATGGCCTTAGGGGAGAGAGGGATGGGGAGGGATTGTGTTTCCTGGATCTCAGTTTGGACGATGAAAACATGGTGGGTACGGATGGTTATGAGGGCTGCGCACAGTGACGGTGCACTGTTCTTCAGGGGGCTGCACACTGTGATGGTGCACTGTTCTTCAGGGGGCTGCGCACAGTGACGGTGCACTGTTCTTCAGGGGGCTGCACACTGTGATGGTGCACTGTTCTTCAGGCTACGAAGCCGTCCAAGGAGCGGTGTATGAGAGAGTTTGGAGGGAGGAAAGAGAAGGGGGAAAATTATATAATTATATTATAATCTCAACAATAAAATAAACAATTAAAATGTCTACCATGGTAAATTGCATATTATGTTAAAAAAAAAAAAGAACAAAGAACAGAAGTTGGACGGATGGTTTCAGAGCATTTCCAGAGAACCTGCGTGCAATTCCTAGCACCCGAATAGACCAGATCACAACCACCTGTAACTCCAGTTCCAGGGGATCCAACCCTGTCTCTGGCCTCCTTAGCTGCCTGCATACACTAGGATACAGTCACTCACACACATGTACATTAATAAAAACAAGGGAGGGTACAACAGCCCAGAGGCATGGACAGTTGCCACCAAACCTGGTGACCTAAGTGCAACCTCCAGAATCCCACCCATAGCAGGAGAGAACTAACTCCTGCAGGGTTACCCAGTCCTCCACAGACATGAGTATTTTCATTCACAGATAAAAATTAAAAATAGATCTGTTTTTTTTTAAAAAAAAAACAACACAATTATTACATTATCTAAAAGACAAAAAAAATGAAGTGATTGAAGTCCAGATCTCTGGGAAAAGCCAAACTCTCCTTGCAAGGCAGAGGAGACATTCTTTTTCTGGAAAGCCCTGGCCTCTCTTCCCAGAGGCTCTAGAATCAGCACACTTGGCTCTCCGGCTGCTGGAGTCACATCCAACAGAAGCTGAAAGGCATTCTGGAAAACAACCATCCCATCTGAGTACTTCAGATGGGGAAACCGGGCAGACCCAGGGAAGCCAGCCCTCCAAGCCCCACAGCCGGGGGCTGGCACAAATGGATGCTTCTGAAGGCTGGGCCTGGAGCTCTGTTTGGATGGCCTGTCTCCTACCAAGGTCCAGAGTAGCTAGGCAAAGCCTTTGGTGCAGCACCGTTTCTTCTTACCCATGGCACCCCTCTTCTAAAGGGGTGCTCATCACCCTGGTCTGCTCCCCTAGCTGCAAAGAAGCTGATTAATTAATTAATCCTTGTTAAGGGCTCGGAACAGGCTAATGGGCACTAGGCATTCTCATTATTATTTTTAATCAGACTTTGCAATTTTATAGCTCCCATCACCAAGGGCTATCGAGTGTTTTGTGGAGTTAATTAAGCCTGCTAGGGATGGGCTCCAAGTGGGTGGGGGTAGGGGGCTCAGGCTGAACTGTAGGAGAGCCCAGAAGTCCTGATTCCTCTCAAACCCCCACTTTAGAAGGAGATGAGAGACGAGTAGCAGAACAGGACAGCTTCCACTAAGCTCTGGTATCACCTGAGTGAGCCCCCAAGGAGGCCAGGAATGAACAGGAAGGGATGACTATGGGGCTCCCACTCCAGGTCCTGGCTCTCATCGGGGCAGGCTTTCTGCTGAGTTAGCTACTGGTTAGAAAGACCTGTCTCTTCTGTGAGACACACACACACCCTCCGACACAGCGTGTCTTTTCCCTTCATTCCTTCTTTTCCCTGTAGTGTCAAGTAGGAAATACATTCTAGAGAATCATGTATGTCACAAGCCTGGAACACAAACTGGGGATTGATGCAGTATATGGGCATAGCAAAAGTCGCCTGGAACTGAGAACCTTGAGCCCCCTTCTCTTCTTGAGCTCCAAGCACTTACAGTTCTGCCTTCTACTTGCATTCTTTCCTCTTTATCCTCTTCCCTCCCCCGACCCACCCCTGCCCCATTCTTCCCCAAGCACCAGGCTTGGGATCAGGGAATTCTGGGTAGGATTCTCCTGAGGTCCTGAGGCAAGACAGGCTGTTCTGGCTTCTGGCCCGGATGAACAACTGCAGAGGTTCTGGAGGGCTGGGTTGCGGGGAGGGATGTTCCTGTTCCGGTAGCACAACCCTTACACGGAGCAGATGATCCTCCGCCTGCCCCTAATCTCCAAGACCTGCAGTCTTGGGAATGAAGCCTTCAAGCTGCCACCAGATCCTTCCCAGAACCGGAGGCAGAGATGGCATGACCCACCCGGGCTGCATCCCAGATCCGTTTCTGTGGAGGCAGTGGCAGGGAAAAGCTGTCACTGACTTGGGGTGTTTGGAAAGCAGCAGATAATTGGGAACTGGCTATTCACAGAACTCGGGGCACTAATGCGAGGCCCCGCAGTGATCATGTCAATGGAGGGCCTGGGAGTTTCCGGTGCCAGACACCCCGGTGACGCTGTAGAATTTTGGCAGACAGAATGCACTGTGGAAATCACTAGAGCGTAGAGAAGCCAGCTCCCACAGCGTTCCCCAGCAGCTGTATGTGAGCCCTGGAGCATGTGTTCTCCCAGGCAAGGTCTCTGTGTACCCTCCTTCAAAGTCCTGCCTCCCCAGTAAGGGGACCCTAGAAACAGCCTAGAGAAATGGATTCATCCAAAACTACTTGTCCTGCCCTGGCCCGGCTCACAAAATAAAACAAAGAGCAGCTGAGGAAGAGATCTTTGATGAGCACACATGTGCATACACAAACATGTACACACAATAAATATATACATTACACAAAATGCATATGCATTTAAAAAGATGGCAAAAAGATTTGCTGAAAACTGGAGTTGTGAGAGCTGTGTATGGTTTATTATTAAACACCAGTAGGCATGGTAAACCGTGAGCAATAGGTAGACCACACCAATATAAATATTAAATAATTTTATTATCTGATGTTTGAGTTCCTTTTAATTACCAAAAGCTCAGCAGTACACTTGTGTTTTCTTTCAGTTACTTGAAATTAATCATGGTCCAAAAATATTAGATGGAAAATTCTAGAAATGAACAACTTGGTGCTGGCGAGACAACTCAGCTTCTGCCATGCCTGACAACCCCAGTTCAGTCCCCAAGAGTTACATGAGGGATGAAGAAAATCAATATTCCTGTGACCTCTATACACTTGCTATGTGTGGCATGCCCTTGCCACACCTCTCCCCATATAAAATAAACGGACACATACTAAAAATAATTTACAAGGTTTAAATTCTGTATCATTTTGAGCAACAGTATGATAAAATCTCAAGATGCCTGCTGCATGTTGCCTGTAATATAAACCCCACCTTCTGCCCAGTGTGCTCACCCCATAATTCTATGGTAGGACCAATCACTCAGCTCTCTCATCTTGAGATTGAATGATGGGCATGGTGCTCAGTGCTTATGTAACAATGGCCACAGAGCCCAAGAGTGATGATAATACTGAAACACATATTCCAAAGAGAAGCTGCAAGTATATTACCATATGTCTCATGATTGTTCTTATTAATAGTTCTTAGTCTCATCCTGGACCTACTTTTTTTCCCTTTTTTTTATTGGATATTTTATTCATTTACATTTTAGATGTCATCCTCTTTCCCTATTTCCCCTCCCTAGAGCCCCCTATCATATCCCCCTTCCACCTTTTTGCTTTTATACCATTTTAATTACATGCATGTATTAAGGTCAGTTCTAGGTTGAGGGTCTGGCAATACAACAGATGCAAATAGTCAAGAAACAAGCAAGACATTAAAGACAAATAGTCAAAGAACAAGCAAGGCATTAAACACAATTCTGTTAACACTTCTATGATCACTGTTTCTAAGGGCTTATCAGGATGACCAAAATATCTGAGCCAACTTCCCTGTCCTAGCCCAAAGTCATTTTTATGTCTGAAGCCTACTTCTTTGTTCTAGCCTAAAATTTAGATTCCTGTCTGTAATTACTTTTTTGTTCTAGCCTAAGATTTAGATTCCTACCTGAAATCACTTCTTTGTTCTAGCCTAATGTCAGATTCCTGTCTGAAGACTACTTCCTTGTCCTTGGTCAATGTCATATTCCTGCCAAGTAGCCCATTTCCTTGTCCTTGACCCATGTCAAATTCTTACCAAGCAGTCCCAAAGGCTCTTTGCTTCACTCCCCCCCCCTTTTTTTAATTTCATTAACAAGACTGAGCCTGTCTTAGGTTGTTCTGACAAGAATGCCTTTCTTAACCATCATGGAATATGCGTTATCCAAAGCAATGCACTTCTGTCTTAGGTTGATAAGGTTCTGTGCAGAATCTTTCCCATCCTTGGCTTGCCAGCCTGTTAATTTAATAATTCTGTCTGGGGATTCATTTTCAGATTCAAGCCATGTATTTTGGCTGCCAACATGTTGATGCTGTTAAAGACAAGCTTTAACATGATGGTCAGGAATAAAAGTATTCCCAGGACAAAAAGGGCTAGCATGATCAAGCTATATATGCCATTATTGAAGCTTGACCAAAATAGAAATACTAACCTCAGGCCATGGGTAATTTTATCAGCAGTTTCTACCACATCAATGCTCAGCAGAGCAGTATTTTTGAAATTCATAAGCTCACTATGTAACGTTAAAACATTCAGAGAGGTGTTAGAATTATGCCAAATACACTGCAAGTGTCTTTAAACTTTTTTCTAATTATAATGACTACCACTGTAAATTTAGAACTAACATGAATCCAATAGTATTTGACATGACACTCGAGATGGTTCCTTACCCTTAAATTCTGAACCTCCTTCTAATAATTTGAATAGGATAAAGAACATCAATCTATTCTTCTAAATGCCTATCTAAATCCTCTTGTGTATTCAACACATTAGTAACACTTTTTGCTAAATGATTAACAAAAGAAGCTGTCTTAACTTCTTGTGTCGCAGTAATTGCAGAAGCAGTGGTGCTAGCAATTAATGTAATTAAAGCTGTTATATCAACAATAATGAAGCCCACTACCCTCTTGCTTCTGCTTAAAGCCTGACTCATTTCTTCCAGTAAGCTATTGCAAGCTATTTTTAGACTACCAAGGTTCTGTGATACTCAGGGCACTAAAACAAAAGCTGGTAAATAGATCTCTGTAACTGACATGCTGGATTTCAAAACACAATCACAATTAGAAGTTGTACAATCAATGCAACTTACATTAAATACTGTAAAAGAAACAAAAGTAATTTTAACTTGACAATTAAAAGAGCCTTAACACATGCACTAATACTGTTTGAAATCCAGATCCTGTCCCAACTTTATCTCTTGCTAACATAACATCATAGAGACCTGCAGCTAACTTCCATATATGCCTCTGAAAATGTCCAGAACCAGACTTCCAAATGAAGACTGCTATTTCCAATATTGGATTGCTTTCTAGACCAGTCCACAACTGATTCTGAATAACTGGTCACATTTAAGAACAATAGAAGAGTCATTATAACTTCTCTTTTTGATTCTCTGTTCCACAAGGTCTAAAAGCTTGAGGCAAGGCAGCTTGTCCCATCAGGGGTATAGGTAAGTAATGGTGGGTTGGGAATATATATCCAATACAGCTTCCCAGTCACCATTGTCAGGGCACTCAGCAAGCTCACAAATCACCATCATTCTTTGTCCTGGCATCAGCATGTCTCACCGTTGCTCTGGCTGCCACCATGCTCCTTCAGCATCCTGCAGAAAAAAACACAAACATGCCCTCTTCCTCATATTAGATACCTGATCAGGATCATGCCTTGTTCCAGTAAGTGGATCCTTCCTCCTTTCACCTATGGATAAATATGCCTAGTTGTAGAGTGCCATAGACACTCAGCAGAAAGCTCCTACATTCCTGGGCATGTTAGAGCTCCTGGGAGTCCAGCCTCCTCTGGGTTTTGGGGGACAGGGTGCAGAGCTAAAGCCTTCGGCTCCTCCAGGTGCAGACCAGAAGGCCTGGACCTACTTTTGTAAATTAAAATTGATCATTGTACACTTCCAGAAGGATAAATGCAGTGTAATATGTTTAGAGTTAAGATACTCCCCATGATTTCTGACACTATAACCTACAAGAATTTCAGAATTAATTTGTCAGATTCCCGTTATGTAAAGAAAACATCTTTAATTTTTAAAAACTATTTTGTTCATCTGTGTTTATGATTGCCACATATATGCAGGTACTCATATAAGCCAGAAGAAGATATCAGATCTCTGGAGCTGGAAGCACAGGCAATTATGAACCACCTGACATGACATGGGTACTGGAAACCTATCTCAAGTCCTCTGGACAAACAAGAAAGATCTCTTAGACACTAAGCCAGCTCTCTAGCCCCATAAAACTCTGCTTATAGAGAGTATGCTTATAGAATATATGCTTGGGTTTGTGTATGGACATGTATGTGTGTGTGTGAGAGAGAGAGAGAGCAAGAGAGAGAGAGCAAGAGAGAGAGAGAGAGAGAGAGAGAGAGAGAGAGAGAGAGAGAAACTTTTTGAAATAGGGTCTCCCACTGGTTTGAATGTCACCTAATAGGCCAGCCCGGCTAGCTAGTAAGCCCCTGGGATGCCTCTATCTCTCTCCCCAGTGCTGTGATCACAAGTGTGAGCTGGCATGCCTGGCTTTTTAAAGCAGGTTTGGGAGATTAACTCAGACCCTGATGCTTGTGAGACCAGCACTTTACTGCCCGGCTCTCTCCCTGTCCTTGCTCGTGTTTTGAGAAAGGGTCGAGCTAGATAGCTTTGACTAGCCTGGCACTCATTATGTAGTCCAGGCTGGCCATTCTTCCAAAAGTGCAAAAACACACACAAACAAACAAACAGTTGTTTTTTTTAAAGCATTAATAAGCACAAAGAGGAGGAAATAGTGTTGAAGTCAAGTGGGTCTTGCCTGTCGATATGAACTAACATTGCTGCGCATGCGTGGAGATGGACTGAACCCTGGGAAGAAGCGAGTTGCCACTTCCTTTGTGTTGCTGTGATACAATACCCCGACAAAGGCAACTGTAAAGGACACAGGGATTATTCAGCTCACAATCCCAAGTTACCATCCATTATTTGAGGAAAGACGATGCAGAAACTTGTAAGGACTGGTTACATTCAGTCAAGAGCAAAAAAAAATCCATGCGTGCTCACCAGCGCTCGGCTCTCTTATTTCACTCTGCGCTCCTGGACCCAAATCCACCCACTTGTAGAGTAGGTCTTCCCACAGCAATTAATGCACTCAAGACAATCCCTCAGTGAGATCATCTTCCCAGATGACTCTAAACGGTGACAGTGTGTGTGGGGGGGTCCTAGTTATCATTAACTGTCAATTAGACACAGACTAATTGAGAAGAAAACCTCCACTGAGGAAATGCCTAGACAGAGTGGCTTGCTGACATGTACACGGTCGCTTCTCTTGACTGATATAGGAGGGCCCAGATATAGGAGAGAGAGAGAGTTCTCTGTCAACTTGAGCCCCAGAATATCACCACCACATAGCAAAGGGCCCACTAAGAGCTTAAATTGTGGTTTCTAATGATTGAACAATAAAAAGAACTATAATTCAGTGATGAAATGGTGTAATCCAAGGTGAAGGAAGGAAAATTGTAAGCTATATCTGATATCTCTTATGCTGGGAACCAAGGATATGCTTAGATACATAGAAAGCCAATATGAATGGCTTCTCACTGGTAAATATTTGATCATCAAATTAAATTTCAATAGCACATTATAACTCAGTTATGATACTGACAGGAGGAAAAGGGAAGAGAGAATGGTGAAGCCTCAAACTCACAAATATCCTCAGGCCTTTGCCTCCCAAGGGCTGGGACTAAAGGCATGCACCACCGCATCTGGTTATGTTTCTGAGGTAGTAGGGATTGAACTCAGGACTCCACACAGGCTACGCACTCTACCATGAGCCATAGTCCCAAGCCTGCGGCCTTTTCTTATTATAGAACACCAACTAATAAATGCAGAAAGACCGATGAGTCAGAAAATTTGACAACCCTTATAGTAATAATTAACGCAGCTAAGAAGCATCATAGCTACTAAAACTAGTGAGTGGAAAATGAAGAATGATGGGTATCACAGAGCTTCACAATACTTATTGATCACCTAAAGGGAAGAGAGGATTTCAGGGGAGAAGCCTGGCAGTCACCACCTCAAACTGCTAATCAAGGTTAACATTATCAGTGTGGGACAAATTGAATCTGCGCTCTCCTGCCAGGCCTCAGGGAGAAGAGCACCGTGCCGCTTCTGTGCCTTCCCTCTCAGAGAGGCACAGCCCAGATGTGATCTGAGAAAACTTCAGACAAACCTGAACCGAGGGCTGCTCTGCATCAGTGAAGATAAGTGCGCTGAGATCACAAAGTGGTCCAGGTCCTAGAGGAGACCAGATGTAAAAAACAAGATGAAACGTTGCCACCTCAGGTTGGGGACTCTGGCAGAGAAGACACAGCTGGGGCAAAGGCTAAAATCTGAATGAGAACACAAGGCAGAGAACCGTCACATCTCAAAGCTCAAGTCCACACGCAGCTGGCGTTATTATGGGAGAATAGTCACTTTCTTTTTTTCCATTTAAAAAGGAGATTTATTTGTGTGTGTGTGTGTGTGTGTGTGTGTGTGTGTGTGTGTGTGCACGCAAGGGTGCACGAGTGTGCATGTGTGCCTGCCTGTGTGCCAGAGGCCAGAAAAGGGCATTAGGTGCCCACCTCTACCCCTCCCCCACCATTCCTTTTGAGGCAAGGTCTTTCTCTGAACCTGGGACTTGTGCCTTCTCAGCAAGTCTAGAAGTTAGCAAGCCCCAGTGAACTTCTCTCTGACCTCCTCAAAGCCGAGTTTATAGGCCACAGTGAGGATGCCTGGTTTATTACATGGGTGTTAGGCTCCAAATGCTGGTCCTTATGATCACAGTTTTGACTGTTTTTCTAACTTCCTTCCTTTCTTTCTTTTTTCTTTTCTTAGGGTTTCATATAGTGCAGGTTGGCCTCTAATTTCCAATTCTACCTCCACCTCCAGGAAGGGCTGGGGTTACAAGCATGTACCACACCTATCTGAGAATGTCTTCTCCTTCTCCTTCTCCTTCTCCTTCTCCTTCTCCTTCTCCTTCTCCTTCTCCTTCTCCTTCTCCTTCTCCTTCTCCTTCTCTTCTTCCTCCTCCTTCTCCTTATCTTCTTCCTCCTCCTCCTCCTCTTCCTCTTCCTCCTCCTCTTCTTCCTTCTCCTCTTCCTCCTCCTCCTCCTCCTCCTCCTCCTCCTTCTCTCTCCGCCTCCTCCTCTTCTTTTTAAATAAAAAGACAGAGGTCTCCCCAGGCTGGCCCTGAATTCATGGCCGTCCTCCTGCCTTAGCCTCCAGGGTGCTGAGGTCACAGGCTTGCAACCACTATGCCTGACAGAGAATAGCCTTATTTATAGAAAATACACACTACTATGTTCTTCAGTGGTAACGTATTATCTCAACAACCTATGTTCAAAATCTCAGGGGAAGTTTGAGTTAATTTAATTAATTATTTTTAGTTTGTGTGAAGGTGTGGGAATGGGTGCCGTGGTATACATGTGGGGGTCAGAGGGGCCTTTATTTGATTCCAGAGGTCAAACTCAGGGCTCCAGACACAGACACACATGGTGCCTACACATAGTGCCTTTAGTTGCTGAGCCATTATCCCTGTTCAGGAAGCTTTTTAAGTTTGAAATGGTTTGTTTGTTTTTTAAAGACTTCTTTATTTTATGTATATGAGTACACTGTTGCTGTCTTTAAACACAATGGATGAGGGAGGGCATCAGATCCCATTACAGGAGCCACCATGTAGTTGCTGGGAATTGAACTCAGGACCTCTGGAAAAACAGTCAGTGCCCTTAACTGCTGAGCCATGTCTCTAGCCCCACGTTTGAAATGTTTTAACATACTTTTACATACACACATGCACACACTGTTAGAGGCATCAGGCTAGCAAGTAAAAGTTCATGAATGAATGCTGGGCGAGGAAACCAAAGGCAGAGAATGAGCCCCTGGCTGGCACGATTCTTTTTTAAAGAATTGTTTTTTTATGTAAATGAGACTCTAGCTGCATGTACACCCACACGCCAGAAGAGGGCATCAGATCCCATTACAGATGGCTGTGAGCCACCATGTGGTTGCTGGGAATTGAACTCAGGACTTCTAGAACAGACAATGCTCGTAACTACTAAGCCATCATCTCTCCAGCCCTGGAATGACTCTTAATTCACTCTTTTTTTTTTTTTTTTTTTTTTCAGGGAGAAGAGACTAGCAGGGAAGGGTTGGAGATGAAGGGCTACTCTAAGGAGATTTAAAATTGAAGTTTTGAAGTGTTGATCCCCATTCTGACAAACTGTCTCAAAAACAGCACGGCTGTTACCTGATGTCAACTGTCCCCCAAAGGTTCATATGTTAGAGGCTTGGTCCCAGGGTGCTGCGATTAGTGGGTGCAGAACCTTCTGGAGGTGAGTCCTTCCTAGAAGCCCTCCGATCACTGGGGAAGCCCTGGAAAGGAATCTTGGAAGCTTGGCGTTGTGGAGCACAACTGTGTTCAGCATCCAGGAGACTGAGGCAGAGTAATGGCCACACAAGTCTGAGGCCAGCTTGGGCTACATTAATAACTTCAAGGACAGAGAGTTTCAGGCCAACTTGTACTACATGGTGAGCTCAAGAAGTATACAGCAAAATCCTGTCTAGAAAAAAAACGAAAACAAGAAAATTGCGGTCCCTTGTGAGGCCTGTTTTCCCTGTCTCTCCATTTCTGGCTTTGACATGTTCTCTGTCATTACCATCAACACCCTCACCTGTGGCCCATGGCAATTGGATACACCTGAACCCAGAGCCCCCAGAACCCTAGCTGAAAAGTTTCCTTTTAGTAATTAATTGCCCTGGGTACTCCATTATAATCACCGGAAGCTGACTAATGAGGACAATTGCTGACTAATGAGGACATTTTTAAGACAATGAGACAAATCTCAATTAGATATTACCAAGTAATCCTTGCTAATAGTCTTAGTGTGAAAATCCATGGCAATTATACAAGAAAATGTGCGTTTTTCATATGCATAAGCGTATTTCAATAAGTATACAGGAGTGAAATGTCATGAGGTCTGTATAATTACTTCACGAAAAAATAGGAGAAAGACAATCAAGTAGAGAAATTTTTTATAAGCATGTGTTTTCTTAGGTTGGGCTACTATCTAGTTCCAGAGCATTCTTTATCCCCAAACCAACCCCCTAAACTATTAATCAAATACTTCCCATTCCCCTTCCTCTAAGCTCTTGACAGACACTGTGTGCCGTCTCTTTGAGTATTCCACATAAATGGTACACTACAATATGTGACCTTTGTACTGACATTTTTACTTCCTTCCTGTATTTCCAGTTGATGGACCTTTGGTTTCTTTCTATTGGCTATTTTGAATAGCGCTGCTGTGACCACGCATGTATAGTTTTCTGTGTGGGCCTACATCCTCAGCTCTGTAGGGTGTGTATTTCCAAACTCAACTGCTGAAGTTAGATGGTAGTTTCATGTTTAACTTGAGGTACTGTCAGGTTATACTCCACAGCAGACCTATTGGTTAACATTTTCACCAGCAAATACTTAAGGATTCTTTTCTGCATCCTCACCAACACTTGTGATTTTCCTTTCCAAAAATTATTACTATAGTCACTCTAGGGGATAAGGAGTCTGGTCTCATCTGGGTCTTGATTTGTCTTTCATGAACTGATAAAGATGTTTAACAACTTCTCCTGTATAGAGTCGTGAAAAGACAGCATGGTTTCTGGTCGAGCACTGGCTAGATATGGCCAGAGACCCAGTAGGTTTCCCTGCAAGGGACGGCATGCATTTCACCATGCTCCCAGACTCCAGGCTCCTGACATGAGACGGAAGACCTCCATCAATCTGGGCCTTTCAGGCACGTAGGACAAAACTCCTATGGCCCCTTCCAAAGAGAGGTTTGTGGCCTTTGGTCATGTAGCACAGGTAGAGGGTGTGACTACAGGCCAGGGAGACTCAAGATATCTCCATACTAATGAGATACCTAAAGGCCAGAGGGTATAGCGAATTAAGCATTCCTTCCTAGACCTTCCTCCTTGCAAAAGGTATTTAACCTCAGGCCAGCCCTGAGAATATGGGGTACAGCTTCATCCATTTTACACCATGACAATAAAGATCTTAAGGCCATATCTTAAGAGCTGGACTACCTCTCATCCTTGGGGCCCGCAGTGAGGGACCATGGAGAAGGTCTTCAACTACCGAGCCGCAGCTGTCTAATCTCCCGCCAAGGACCTCTCTACATTCCAGCCACGGAGGCCACCCACTCAAGTGAGCTAGCCAAGCGAGCCATGACCCAGCCAAGCAAGTCACTACAACCAAGAGTTTCATCCTCCCTGTGGGACGCTGTCGGAGTTTCTCCCCCTTACACCTTCGGGTCGATCCAGCCTGTACAACCCCATCTCAACCCTTCCTTGGCCTCTCAGCGGTGCCTGAGAGCCCAACGGCTTGAAACCAGCATGTCTCCTTAATAGAAATATTCTTTTCAAGTCCTTGTCATTTTTTTCTATTGTAACTTTTATTTATTTTTTATTAAGTAACAGATCCACATATATTGAAATATCAGGATATATATATATATAGTTAATCAAAGGCTTTATAAATTTGGTAATGCTCAATAACAAGATGCCCCTACAATCAGAAGTGTAACCTAATACCCAACCTAGATATACCAACTATCTTTGACTGGCGGAGACATGTGAACATCCACCTCCATGTTCCCCTCCTCCTCCTCCTTATTCCTCTCTCTCTCTCTCTCTCTCTCTCTCTCTCTCTCTCTCATCTTCTAGCTCCTCTTCTCCTTTTCCTCCTCCTCTCCTTACTCTTCCCACTTTAGCTCCTCCTACATATCACGCTTCCTATTAAAATAAAACTTTTCTCTCAAAATACAATTAGAGCATAATTATACCAATTTGTATCAGTAAGGTACAAGATAGACCTTCATTTTGTTGACTAACCAGAACCTATGTCATCTTTCCTAACTAAAAGACTTAGTTCTGAACCTGGCTTTTTTCTTGGCTTTAGAATGAATATCAGCTGAAAACCATCCTCTCAAATCTTTTCTCTCAAAGTAAATAGCCAGGATTGGCTATGAGACTATAAGTCTTCAACCCCGTCAGAAATACAGAAGAATGACTGAATTAACTGAAATTATGGGAAGCACAAAACATAGCTTCTAAAACTTAGCCAGTTTATAGAGACCGCTGAACACCTGGACAGTCCCTCTACTACAAAATATTGAACCATCTGATCTTCAGCCTTCTGGCCCAGGATCATCTGACAGACCTAGTGATGCAGAATTATTAAGGGCTGATTACTCTGTCTTGGCAGATATAATCAGTCGACTATTCTGAAAGTGTGTCCTTTTCAGGACAGTATTTCATCTGTAGATGAAAAGAGGCAATTCTTGCCTAGTGGCTGTTTCACCACAACTGGAGTAACTCCAAAGATGCTCAATTTCTTCTTAGAATCCAAGACAGGAAGCTGTCAGGAGCAGACAGGTCTCTAATCAAAATGAACCTTAATACAGAAATGTTTGTAACATCAATTCTGTGGACTTCTGACGTTTGGAAAACCAACTACCCATGTAAGGCAATCTGGACTGTTGTCTGTTAACTCTTCTCAGCTATTTCTAAATAAAATATAGAAAACACCCTAACAATAAACTCAGAGCCATGAATTTGCTATAGGCCCTTAACTCATAGGCTAACCATCTCAAATCAGTTAAAAAAGTTAAAGAAGGACTGGGTCTAAGCCTTGTATTCCTAAATGTGTTATGTAGGCCCAATGCCTATGAGAGTAACAATATTAATTTCACTTCTATATCAATAAGAAACTCATACCAATGAAAACTTTAAATTTGAAATCAAAGTAAATTTTGTACCATTTAAGAAATTATAACTTCAGCTTAATATCAATTATACAGATTTCTACCAATAGGTTATGACTATGCAATAAATCCTAGCTATTCCTCCCTGTTCTGACAAAACCACTACTTTTCCCTAGAAAGACAGCCCAATATTAACCACCAATATCAGTTAATATTAACCAATATCAGTCCCCAAGCCCAGGGAATAGGGGTGCCAACTCTTCATTAACTTCTTCAAGCTGATTATGGGTGTTGAGATATTAGAAGAGGGGTGGGGGGGAGAGTAAATTGATAAGCCTCTGACGTCTGTGTCTTCACTGCATCCAGCTGAGATTCCAGGACATCAGAGGTTGGAGGAGGTCTGCTCAACTTGCTTGATGAGTAGACACACCAAGGCTGTGTATTTTGCAATATACAATTGTCAAAACAAATTTTAGTATCAAGATATTTTTTGTTTGAATTCTGGAATCTAGACTTCTGGTGGCCTATCTCTGTCATGTCTAATCCATATAATTCTGGGAGTTTCTATGAGGGTGTGCTCCCACCATCCTCCCATTCCCACCTCCCTGCTCTCAAATTCCCCAACACTAGGGAATCCAAACTATTGGGTACCAGGGCCCTCCACGTCCACTGATGCCTGACAAGGCCACCCTCAACTACCTATACAGGTGGAGCCATGTGTCCCTCCTTTTGTGTTGTCAAGCTGGAGGTTTTAGAATGGCTGTTCCAGCTTGTTTCTTAGGACCATTTGCTTGAAAAATTGTTTTCCTGCCTTTTACTCTAAGGTAGTGTCTGTCTTTGTCACTGAGGTGGGTTTCCTATATGCAGCAAAATGCTGGGTCCTGTTTATGTATCCAGTCCATTAGCCTATGTCTTTTTATTGGGGAGTTGAGTCCATTGATGTTAAGAGATATTAAGGAACAGTGATTGTTGCTTCCTGTTATTTTTGTTTTTTGAGGTGGAATTATCTTTGTGTGGCTATCTTCTTTTGGGTTTGTTGGAAGAAGATTACTTTATTGCTCTTTCTAGGGTATAATTTCCCTCCTTGTATTGGAGCTTTCCCGCTAATATCCTTTGTAATGCTGGGTTTGTGGAAAGATATTGTGTAAATTTGGTTTTGTCATGGAATATCTTGGTTTCTCCATCTATGGTAATTGAGTGTTTTGCTGGATATAGTAGACTGGGCTGGGATTTGTGTCCTCTTAGGGCTTGTATGACATCTGTCCAAGATCTTCTCGCTTTTATAGTCTCTGGTGAGAAGTCTGGTATAATTCTGATAGGTCTGCCTTTATATGTTACTTGGCCATTTTCCCTTACTGCTTTTAATATTCTTTCTTTGTTTTGTGCATTTGGTATTTTGATTATTATGGGACAGGAGGTATTTCTTTTCTGGTCTAGTCTATTTGGTGTTCTGTAGGCTTCTTGTATGTTTATGGGCTTCTCATTCTTTAGGCTAGGGAAGTTTTCTTCTATAATTTTGTTGAAGATATTTACTGACCCTTTAAGTTGGGAATCTTCACTCTCATCTATATCTGTTATCCTTAGATTTGGTCTTCTCGTTGTGTCCTGGATTTCCTGGATGTTTTGTGTTAAGAACATTTTGCATTTTGCGTTTTCTTTGACAGTTGTGTCAATATTTTCTATGGTATCTTCTGCACCTGAGATTCTGTCTTCTATCTCTTGTATTCTGTTGGTGATTCTTGCATCTATGACTCCTGATTTTTTTCCTAGGTTTTCTATCCCCAGAGTAGTCTCCCTTTGTGATTTCTTTATTGTTTATACTTCCATTTTTATGTCCTGGATGGATTTGTTCGATTCCTTCACCTGTTTGGTTGTGTTCTCTTGTAATTATTTAAGGCATTTTTGTGTTTCCTCCTTAAGGGCTTCAACCTGTTTACCTGTGTTCTCCTCAAATTCTTTGGGAGTGTTATTTATGTCCTTCTTAAAGTCCTCTATCATCATCATTAGAAGTGATTTTAAATCTGAATCTTGCTCTCCTGGTGATGGGGGAATTCATGACTTTCTAGTGTGGGAGAACTAGGTTCTAATGATGTCAAGTACCCTGGGTTGCTGATGCTTATGTTCTTGCGCTCGCCTTTCACCATCTGGATCACCTTAGTGCTACCTGCCTTGTCTCTTACTGGAGCCTGTCTTTCCTATTATCTTGGTTGTTTCAGAACTGTGTGGGGTGGGTGTTACTACTGGAGTTAGAGCTGGGGCCCAAGATCTGCTCAGTGCTCGGGCCCAAGATCTATCTGCTCAGTGCTTGGGCCCAGACCAGAAGGAACCAGTGCTCTGGGCCAGGAGTGAATTTGTGGGTCCTAGTGGGTCCCAGTTACTCCCTGTTTGGGGCGGGTGTTGCTGTCTCCTTACCTAAGATGCTGCCAGGTTTAGAGCTCCTGGGAGGCCCACTTCCTCTGGGCTTTGTGAGATTGAGTACAAAGTTACCGTCCTGGTTCTGCTCAGTGCTCAGGCCCAGACCGGAAGGACTTATTGTAACTTTTAAAATTTAAACAGTTCCACTGTGTAGTCCTGGTTGTCCTGGAATTCACTGTGTGGATTCCACCTGGCCTCAGACTCACAGAGATCTCCTGCCTCTGCCTCCTGAATGAAGGAGTGAAAGGCTCTCCACACCCAGTGGATCCATGCCCACCTTTAATTGGGTTCCTTTTTTTTTGTGAGTTCTTGAAAGAGTTCTTTCTATTCTTGAGTCTGGAGAGATGGTTCAGCAGCTAAGAGGACTTTTTGAGTGAGGATCTGTGTTTGGTTCCCAGCACCCACACAGTGGCTCACAACCATCCATAACTCCATTCTAGAGGATGAGCTTTAGCATATATATGACTTGCAAATGTTTGCTCCCAAAGTCTAAGCTGGCTTCTCATTCTTCATAGTGTCTTTTGAGGCACAAAAGTTTTTAACTTGGCGAAGCTCAATTTCTCTACTTTACCCCCATGCCATTATGTTTAAGATACCATAGCCAGATCACGGTATGAAGATCATGAAGATTTTGTCTTCTTAAGTTTGGGTCTCTGAGCCATGTTAATTGCTTCATCTCTAGCTCAGCTGTCATTGTATTTTAGTCTTATCATGGTCAACTACCAAATGTACTTACTCAGATTCCTTCTCAACTATGTGCCAGCAGCTAAATATTTATCAGATACAAAGAAAGAAAAAAATAGTTTATGTTATAGAAAAACAAAAATCCAAGTATTCCCTTTCATTATGTCCTCAAATGCTACTTACATCGATTTTTCCAATTTATTCAGGTCCTTCCAAAATGCAATCTAAAGCAATCAGGATAGGGACCACATTGTTAGCTTACGGGCAATTATATTTTTTGGAGAATATTTTGCCATTTCTAAATTTTAGACTGAAAAATGAACTGACGCATACCAATAGGGTTACATGTGTTGTGCTCTGTGGTAAGAGCAAATGTCATTTGTTTGCACATGGATATTCAGTTAAGGACCCTTTGTCAAAGAGATAGTTCATCCTTTCCCTCACTGAAAGGAGGGAAACACCTCTGCCTAAAATCAGTTGACCCTATATATATGAGAACGTTGGTTCTATACAGCTGGACCATATGTCTGTACTTATATACTGTAGTTGTCATCATCATCATCATCGCCTTTCAATACATTTTGAAATCAGGAAGTCTGTGTCTTCCAGCTTTGTGGTTCTTTCTTAAGAGTGGCTTTCCAGGGACTTCGCTGTTCTGTGAAGAATGCTTCTGTAGAAGAGAATTAAGGTCTTGATAGGGATTCCACTGAATCTATAGATCTGTTTGGGAAGTATTTATATGGTCTTTAGGTTCATGGATATGTGAGTATCCACTTATTAGCTTTTGATATTTTTCCATAATATTTTATAGTTTGGGTATAAAAATCTTGTTTCCTCAATTAAATTTATTCTAAAGAATTATATTCTCTTTGGTGTTATTGGGAATGGAGTTGTTTTCTTAATGCTCTATTTCTAATTTGTAGAAATACAACTAATTTGTTTGTGTTGAGTTCGTATCCTATAAATGTCAGGTCTGGGTTCCATCTCATGAAGTGAGCTTTAAGTCAAATCAGACACTGGTTGGTGACTTCTACAGGTTTTATGTCACCATTGCACTAGTGTATCTTACCGGCAGGGTGCCATTGTAGATCCAAAGGTTTGTGGCTGTGGTTTTACTTACAGTTCTACTTTGGCAGTGTGCAGTGGTCCTCCCTGTAACAAAGATGCTAGCTCGTAGGGATGAAGGCTCTGTGTAGGCACCAGTGTGATTTCTCCATCTTCAATGAGTTGTGTAGGGTCTTTTTATTGTGTTAAAGAAAGTCTCTTCTATTCCTAGGTTTCTGAGTATTTATTTTATCATGAAATAAGGTTGGTTCTTGACCACTTAGGATCATATGAAGTTTTCCTTTCCTTCCCTCAGAATACATTAATGTAACATACATCCTTGGGTTTCCATATGTTGAACCATCTCAATTCTTAGACAAAACTTCTTGTTCTTTTTAATATGCTGCTAGAACTTACTTCCTAGCATTTTGGAGATGGTTTTTTTACATCCGTATTTGTAATGGATACTGGTGTGCAGTTCTTTTGTTCTGTCATTGTCTGGCTTGGTATCAGGGTAATGCTAGATTTATAGGTTTGCAAGTGTTCTTGTCCAAGTTTAATAGAATTCACCAATAAAGTCATCTAGTCCTGGGCTTTTATTGTTTTGCAAACTTTTGATTACTGGTTCAGTTTCTTTATTTGCTATGAATTTGTTCAGATTTTTTTTATTTCTTCTGAATTCAGTGTTGATAGTTTGTGTGTTTCTAGGAATGTGTCTCCTTAGAGTATAGTATCTAATTTGTTCTCATAAAATTATTCAAGTATTGCCTGCTGCTTGTAATGTTCCTGTTTTTAGTTCTGGTCTCAGTTATTCAGATCACTGCTTTCTTTCTCAGTCTAGCTAGGACTTTGTTGATTTTCCAAATGACTCCTGGCTCCATCACTTCCCTCTCTTGTTTTATTAGCTTCTATTTTGCTTAGGTTTTGCTTCAGTCTTTTTAAAATTCACCCATTAGTTTATTTTATATGTGTGCTTGTACCTGCGTGTATGTACATGCACATGTGTGCAGAAGCCCATGGAAGCCAGAAGAGGTTTGGCTTCCTCCCGAACTACAGTCATTGAAAGTTATGAGTCACCATGTGGTCCTGGGAACTGAACCTTGGTCAGCTGGAAGAGCAATACGTGCCCTTAACCACTGAGTCACCTCCCAGCACCTCTCCTCCACCATTCTCCTCTAATCTTAATTGCATCCTTCCTCCCCCTCCTCTTTTCCGCTCTCCCCTCCTCCTGCTTTCCAGGCTGGAGGGTTGAACCAGGTCCTGTGCATGTCCAGGAAGCATGCTATCACTGAGTTATATCCCCAGTCTCTTCCTGATCTTTCGTACTTTTATTTTGAGATGAGGTCTCACCGAGTTATGAAGGCTAGCCTTGCTCTAGCTCTGTATCCTAGGCAGGCCTTGAACTTATGATCCCCTCCTTAGCCTCTCAGGTAGCTGGGGTTACCCTCAGACTCAGAAGAAGCTTCCCTTTGTTTTGTATTGCAGGTGTCTAACCCTCTGAGTGCTCACTGACATCAGATTTTGTCATGCTGCACTTAACTCTTGTTCATCCCAAAGTCCTTTAAACTTTTCCATTTTCAGTGTGGTCTCTTTTTGACACTGTGATGGCTGGCCTTGGTTGTCAATCAACCAAAACCCCAAGTATCAGGGCACAACTGTGGGGGGCTTTTTTGGTTGGATCATTTGAGGTGTAAAGACTCATCGTAAATCTGGACAAGATTTTCTTGTGGTAGCTCATATAAAAAGACATGACAAAGGAAGCTTTAGCTTTTTGCCTGCTTGCCCTCACTCTCCCTGGCAAGTTCATCTACCCTGCCACTGAAGCAGTTCTTCACTGGTCTTAGAAACTTCTTCTTCAGAAATCCAATACAGACTGGAGACCAGCAGCTCTCTAGGGGCCCCTCAGGACTCTGGCACCAAATTGGAACTTATGAGACATCCAGTTACATGGACTGATCAGCTATTGGATTCTTGGCCTTTCCATTGCTGGACTGCTCAGATCACGGCTTGTTACCCATACTAATAATCCCTCCATTTGGTGTATATTCTTGCATTCAATATACGTATAAGTTCACTCTACCAGTTTGGTTCCTTTAGAGGATGGTGACGAGCACAGACACTGGTGACTTAAAAGTACATTTCTTAAAGTTGTATTTATCATTATCATCAGTGCCATCTTTGTTATTGTTGTTGTTATTAGTGTGTGTGTCATGATGGGGAGGTCAGAGGATGACTTTGTAGACTGGTTCTTTCCTTCCTCTTCTATGTGGGGTTTGGGGATCAAACTCAGGTTAATGAGCTTGGTGCTGGTGATTGTGAAGTGTCCCCACTAAGTGTGGAAGACCATTCAGACACAGTTTAAGCTAGTAGGAAGTCATTATAAGCAATCACACAGAGTATTCAGGATTCCAGTGTAGCCCTGAGCCTTTCTCAGGTGAGCTTTTAAGCACAAAAACCGTATTCTGGGTTGACACACCTCAGTTAACAAGAACAGTCAGTCAGAAGCAAAACTACAGAAGCCAAAAATCAAGGTTAGCACATTTAGAGACTTTCCCAGAACTATGGACTAGGTCTTTGTTTTCCTTTTAGAAGATGGTGCTGTCTGTTTGCTGTGTTTTATGACCTGAAGGGTACTTCCATCATGGAGTCAGTTGTGCTAAGGTCTGCGGCCTGTTACAGAAACTTGGGCTCAATCTATCCACTGAATCTAATTTCAATGATCACAATTTTATTTCTAGGGGATCCCTTTGCACTGGTGAGGTCTTACTCTGCCTTTTAAATGTCTAATTTTTGTGCTGTTTGAAGTAGTCTCACTTACTACTCAAACACATGAACGCTCACTCTCCTTGTTCCCAGTCTCATCAGATCGGAAACCGCTGTTTCTGCCAGCGTGATTGGGATCTGGTTTCCACGTGAGTAGTTATTACTGAAAATCATGTTTTTTGAAATATTATCTGCATGGACTATTTTAAGCCTGGGCTTAACGTGCCCCTCACCCGAGAAGGAATCTCTTTTTGCCCATTTAGTGTTCTTTGGGCATAGAGGAAAGACACCCCCAACATGGAGTAATTTTAAAGGTGTTTTCAAATCATACCTTAATGTCCGTTCAGCTCTAAATATACGCAAGCGCAGCCTTCTTGGAAGGACCAGAGAGAACTTTTATTGTCTTTGACTCCCACCCAGACTAAGAAGGAGATAATATCTTTGCCATTTTCCCTACAAGAGCATATCCTCTCACTGAGGAGGGGCCCCGATGTGATCTAGCATGCAGCTGTATGTCTTCTCTCCTTACATGTGGCCCCAGGGAAACCGGGACTCCAGCCCTAGGGACTGGCACCCAGGAATGCAAATACAATCTACCGAAGCTCCTCCCCCACCCCAGGTCAAGCCCCACCCCCACCTGCGATCAACCCCATGTAATGATTTACATTTTCAAAGAAAAGACTCTGGGCTGGAAACAGGGCTCAGTAGGTGAAGGAAGGCATTGACCGCACTGCCCTGGTGACTTAGGTCTGATCTCTAAGAGAGAGCCAGCTCCGCAGAGGCTCTCCTCTGGTCGCCACACCTGCACCGGAGCATGCGCACATCTCCCATAACGCACACTCCCCGCGTGCTTATACAAATAATAAATCAAATTAATTAAATTTAAATAACGAGAAAACCTACAAAGTCAGGTATGCTATAGCACACAGCCGCATTCCGACACAGAGGCTGTAGACAGCTTCATCTATCTAAGATCATGGCTCAAAATCCCAAACCCAAACCCAAAACCAAAGTGTGTGTGTGTGTGTGTCTGTCTGTCTGTCTGTCTGTCTGTCCGTCCGAGTGTGTGTGTGTGTGTGTGCAATAGGAGGATAGCAAGGGGGTCCTTGAACATGTGCACAGCTGTCAGAGAAGATTCCCTACTCCATGAATAGCTTCTAGATTCAGTTCTAGAAGTTTTTCGTGCAATCCTGTTTAGACCGTGCAAGGCTGTTTAGAATTTATCGGCCTGTACTCCACAGAGTCTTCCCATCGGCCCCACACTAGCCTGCGGCTTTGCCCGCCTTCCCCTCTGCTGCCAAAGACCTTCCTCTTTCCTGCTTGGAAGTTTTCACTTTGCTGTTTTGCTCTCGCTGAAATCGTGCTATTTGTATTAGATACTCATTGGTGTTAACAAGAACTGGTCTGCTTTTAGCAATTGCTTTTAAATTATGGAGGAGAAAAGGCTTGTCAGCCATTAGAGTTTAATGTGAAAGTGTTAAAGCGAGACTTTTGCACTCTGCAGAGTAGGGGCTGGGCTGAGGGGTGGAAGTGGAACTCTGCAAAGTGGGTTGTCAGAGCCGGGCTTGTGGGGCAGAACAAGAACACAGGAATAGCTCCTTCTACCCACCTGCCCTTGCCTGCCTTGCATCCTATTCCTTACAGAACCACTTGACTTTCAAGAGTTTGAATATAATTTTGTTATTTGTTGTTGTTTTGGTTTTGTGGTTTTGTTTCTTTATTTTGTTTTAAGACAGGGGTCTTGTAAGTAGCCTAGGCTGGTACCAAGCACAGGTTCTTGTACCTTCTTCTCCTTAATGTGGGATTACAGGCATGAACTGCCATGCCTGACTTCCTGAGAAGGACCAACTAGCATGTTAAAGAATGGGAAAGTCCACCCCCCATTATTGGGGAAACACTCTTCCCTGTGGATGGGGTGGTATCGGTGTAACGTGTGGCTTCTTTCACACCCGTGTATCCACTTTCCCTTGTAAGAGTGCCTGCTTCTCCTGAGCTTGGATTGGCAGCTCTTCTGTTCTCACACAGATACATCCTTCAGCTTAGGCTGGGCCAGCAGGAAAGGTTTGTTTGACTTCTCCATCACCTCTCATTCCACGCTGACTTTTCAATTTGTTCTGAGGCTGGGCAGAAAATAAGAGTGCTATTTATTGGATTCTTTCCATCTCTTTTTGAAGGTGTCTGGGATTCCAATGTCTGCTGAACCAGACTTAACAAGTAAAGGAATCTTCAGACTAGCTCCTCCTGGGTGCTTTTAAAAAGAAAGCACGGGCACATGCTTTTAAGTCCAGCCCTCAGGAGATGGAGACAGGCTGATGCTGAGTTCATAGCCAGCCTGGTCTAGTATATTCAGGGCTTAATAGAGAGACCCTGTCTCCAACAACAACCACAACCACAACCATAATAATCAAAAAAGAAGAGGAGCATGAGGGGAGGAGAAGGGAGAGAGAAAGGAGGGGGTAGAGGGGGAGGAGGGGGAGGAGGCGGCTGGAGCAGCAGCGCCTTTGTTAGGACATTGGGCATGACAAACGTTTATCAAGAACGCATTCACACTGTCACTTATTCACGAACCCGGTGAATGGAAGTTCTGAGGATTCCCACCTACTCTTATGTGAATTTCATTATTGGTGATGTTCCCTTGTGCAGGTACATTTGGGTGCACTGATGGGTGTCCTGTGAGCAGATATGACTCTCTCCTGGATTCAATCCATTTAACTGTTGCTTCCTGTGGAGACAGCCTCTGCTCTTCCCTGATGAACTTTTGCCACTTCCGTGTCTCTGTCAGCCAGACAGCTATTCCCACGGTGGCTCCCAAGAACAAGAGGCCCTACCCCTGTTGTGCTGGCAGCTGTGCGGAGGGTTCCTAGGCTTGGAATCCTGGTCATAAAACAGAAAGGCTACCAAGGACGGGGAGAGGCTTGTGTTCAAGGGGAAATTTCAGGGCCAGTAGTCAAGTCCTGGCAAACCCCGTCATGGAAGATTTACTCCCGCTCCTCCTGATGCTGCTTCAAGCTATGTTCTATAGCATGGAACCCTCCCGGTGCTCAAAGCCACTGCTGGATCTAGCTGTGAGCCAATTCTCAGTTAGAATGACACATTTTCTGAGTTATCCTCGTAGGGAGGGGCCCACAATGCGGCTAGCAGCATCTCTGACAAGCCACAGACAGCTGAGGGAGAGTACATTCCGCCTCAGCCTCAACATGAGCAAGCACAAGATGGTCGGCTTCAGAAGTCTCAGACCCAGAACAAACGGTGAATGCAAACAGATCCTGGGAACGGGTGAGAAGATCCATTTCCACCTCTGCACTGAAACCCAAGTTCTAAATGAACCCGGAAAGAGTAGTGTGAGCATGAAGGAGAGGAGACTGGGGGCCTAGGCATGAAGGAAGATGCAGGGTAAGGCTTTTAGGACACGGAAAGGGAAAGGGTGTTGGAGAAATCTTGGCAGGCAACCCAAAGTGTTTTGGGCCCTACAGGGAGCCTCAGGTCCCTGAAGATGGTGCATTCACCCGCAGCACTCATAGTAACCACGAGGGGGCGCGCGAGCGCAGTATCTGCGCTGGGGACACCCGGGGACCAGACACAGCGGGTTCCCATTCCAGCTGGTCCCCAGCAAACCACAGCCTTTGGAGGAGTGGATTTTTTACCTCTGAAGAAAGACAGTTAACTTGGCAAGTTCTCATCGACTGAACAAATGGCCTATGCACCCATTTGAATGTCGTAGCCCACCGCATAATATACCTCAACAGTTACATGCATTAAAGGAAGCCTGAGGGAGAGGCTGATGCACACTAGAAGGGTTTTAGTGTCAATGAGGAGGAAGGAACTTAGGAGTCATTGTGGTTGTGAGGTCAGGGATCAACCCCGCGGGCCCTGGATAAGAATGGAGCAGGCTCCAAGTGTTTCTGGTTAAGAAATACACAGGTATCCCTGGGAGTTATGAACGTAGAGTCTCTTCTCCGGGAGGAGTCCTTAATCCACTCCTCCCCGTACAGAGCTGAGTTAGCTCCACTGCTCTCTGATGATGGCAGCACAGATCTTGTGGTTCTTCAGGTTCAAGTCCCTGTAAACCAACAGGGTGTTTTGGGCTACATCATGTAACCCTTCAAGTCTCTTTCCAGTTACTTTGAAAAATGAAACTAAAGCACCCTCCCCTAAGGAAGCTGTGGGCATTAAACAAGCCTCTCTGTGGAGGTAGCAGGCTCTGGACCAGGACCAGGACCCTGCTTTATCACCAAAGCATAGTTCTTCAAGGAACATGGCCACTTGACTTATCTATCTGGAGCCAATCCCAGCACCCAGTGCCTGGGCTTGGCACACTGGACAGTTATACTCAGGCCGACAGCCTGTCTTGTGACAGAGCCTTCCCAGCTTCTGCCACACCCATCCCCAACAAGGGGCCTGTTGATGTCCCTGGAATGACCTCTTTCTACTCTGCACTCAGTCCAGACACACAGCATGCTATCCAGCAAGGAGCTCTTCTGTCACCATAGGTCCCACACCTCCTCCCTCATTCCTGTTCTGCTTCCTGTGCCAGCAGGTGATCCATACCTGGAAAGGGTGTGCTGTCAACGCCAGGACCCACTGCTGACGCCCATGGCAAGAGCAATAAATGCTCTTAACCACTGAGCCATCTCTCCAGCTTCCAGATGTCAGTTATATGGGATCATGACTTACTTCTTGTGATGGTTTGTATATGTTTAGCCCAGGGAGCAGCACTATTAGAAGGTGTGCCCCTGTTGGAGTAGGTGTGGCCTTGTTGGAGTAGGCGTGGCATTGTGAGGGTGGGCTTTAAAACCCTCATCCTCACTGCCTGGAAGTCAGTATTCTGCTAGCAGCCTTCAGATGAAGATGTAGAACTCTCAGCTTCTCCTGCACTGTGCCTACCTGGGTGCCACCATGTTCCTTCCTTGATGATAAATTATTGAACCTCTAAAGCGTGCTCCAATTAAATATTGTCCTTATAAGAGTTGCCTTGGTCATGGTGTCTGTTCACAGCAGTAAAATCCTAACTAAGACACTTCTCAACTGGTGATGGCAGCCATTGTCAGACTCCTGTTTGGATAAGGAGATGGGTATGGCCCTGTGATGGGTCTGCATTTCCTCTCAGAGAGTGGCACATGATTTAGGCCCAAACTTGACTTATAAGTACCATGCAGAACTCTGTTCTCTCAGGTGGCCACTCTGTATACTTTCAATTCCTTAGCAAATATTAGTCAGCTAGTATGCATACTTGAAGTGCTATGGCTGTGAAAATTCCTGGCTTGTTTGCCTCTGTCTTTACCCTGTATGCTGTGCAACTATATCACTTCCAGGATCTGCTTAAATGACTGTCCTCCCCTGCAATCTTTGTCCCTTTACCTTGCATCATTGCTACTGCCTGCCATGTGGATGTTTATTGAATACACTTCCCCGGTAAGACACACTCATTATAATAAGTTCAGAGGTAGACTGGTGGTCCCCAGGGTGCCAACTAGAGATGATAAAAAAAAAAGCAAGTAGCCAAGACAAAGGTGGATATACTGAGCAGAGAAACCATGTTAACTTCCCACTGAAAATTTCAAAAAGAGGGGAAATTTTTTATGCTAAGAGAACAAAAATAGAGCATCAGATCAAATCTTTACAGATGACATTCAAATTGTATGAAGCAGGAGGGCTGGAGAGATCTCTGCAAGCACTAGGCACGCACAAGGACCTGGTGTACTTACATACACATAAAATAAAAATTTTAAAATGTAACGAGTATGTTTAAGGTGTTGACATTTATAACAGAAGGAGCAACTTCTTGGAAGTTCAGAAATAAGACGTTCAAGTAGAAACTAATCAAGAGATTCCTTAGCAATGCAAAAAAAATTTGGAAAGATTGACTTAAAAATCAATTGAAAAGTGATTGAATTTGAATTTGAATATTGAATTTGAAGATAGTAGGAAAGAATTAGCCTAGACTATATCACATTAAAAAATCAACAATTAAAAAGGGATAAATTAAAATGAATGACTTAAAAAGTTTCAATATCTCAAATGAGAGCAGAGAAATAATATTTAGAAGATGAAACTGAGGATTTCCTAGATTGGAGACAGTATGAATTCTTTATAATGTGTGTACTTTACCAAGAAAAGTAAATAGAAATAAGTCTACTTGTGCAAAACCCACAAGACATACAAGACAGAGAGACAAGTGGGAAACGCTACACAGAGAAGAGATAAACACCATTTAAAGGCTCATCTATTAGACTGTCAGCCTACTTCCCTGAAGCCACAATACCTGCCAGAAGACAATGGAAGAGTAGCTTTAAAACTCCTGCGTTTACATACCACTAAATTACCATTCAGGAACAAGGACAAAATAAAGATATTTTAAGACACACAGAGAGACTGAGAGATGTTACCTCCCACAGATGTCATCACAAGAGAAAGTAATTCACCAAGAAGAGAAATGGACTTGCAAAGAGGACGTGGGATGCAGCAAACAGCAGTGAGCACAGGCACAGACGAAACGTTAGGGGATGTGTTAACCTTCAACTTTGAAAAGGTTCTGTGGCTAAAGAAACATCAATGGGAGGAGAGACCCTTGGTCCTGTGAAGGCTCCCCAGTGTAGGGGAAGGCAGGAGTGGGTGGGTGGGGGAGCACCCTCAAAAGAAGCAGGGGAGGGAGGATGAGATAGGGAGTTTCTGGAGGGGAGGTGGAACGGGAAAAGGAGATAACGTTTGAAACATAAATAAAGAAAATATCCAATAAAAATAATTTTTTTAAAAATGTGAAAGATGCTGTGAAAATCTACGTGATGTTTGTCCGATGTGATGGTTTGAATACACTTGGCCCAGGGAGTGGCACTGTTAGGAGGTGTGGCCTTTTTGGAGGAAGTATGTCATTTTAGGGGTGGGCAATGAGACCCTCCTCCTGGCCTCATAGGAGCCAGTTTTCTCCTGGTTAACTTTGAAACAAAACATGGAACTCTTAGCTTCTCCTCCTGCACCACACCTGCCTGGACGCAGCCAAGCTTCCTGCCTTGATGATAATGGACTGAATCTCTGAACCTGCAAGCCAGCCCCAATTAAATGTTGTCCTTATAAGAGTTGCCTTGGTCATGGTGTCTCTTCACAGCAATGGAAACCCTAAGTAAAACATCCAACAATTAAAATAAACTTATCTCACAAGACAATAGAAATATTAACTTTTTGGCAATGCCAAGATAACTTGTAGTTAAGCGTATGGATTAACAATGTGCAGGCTGGAGCTGGGGAGGGGGCTCCGTGGGTAAAGCACCTCCCACACAGCTGTGACTTGAGTTTAGATTCCCCGGAACCCACACAAATCTGGATGCAGCAGTACACACAACATTCATAAACACGAATAAAAGGGCCGTGGTAAAAAGAGAAGGCATACGATCTTTATACTCCAAGGTAGTGGAAGAAGTGTGGAGAGCCCTGATCAGTCCAACAGAATGAAGGAAAGAAAAGATGAAGCAAAGATAGATTCAGGAATAAAAGCAGCTGTGTAAGACAGAAATGGAATAAACACGCATTGATTATCAATGCTAACCGATCAGATTAATTTCATTACTTCATTTAACGTAAAATTATTCTATTTCTAAATACACTACAAGAAAACCAAAAAGTAGGACAAAAATCAAAGACAGGGAAAAGATGTATCACAAAATATGAACCAATTGAAGTTGATGGAGCAAAATTACTGAGTCGATTTCAGGTTGTCCTTATAGCAGGTGTAAGGGAAGCATCACGTGATGGTCGAGGAATGCCTCACAAGGGTTAAATTCCATACCTTACAGTATAGCCTCGTATATAAGACAGAACTGGAATTACAAGGGAGAATTGATGGAATCATGGTCATGTCAGGAGATTTTAATGAATCTCCTTTAAAACTGGCTAGAATATGAAATAGATAATTTTGTTTTTGTCGGTTCTTGGCTTGTAGACCCTTTAGTGGTCCTCACTAGTGGCAGACCACTAAAACTCAGTAGGTCAAAAGATCCTCTTACCAGAGGGGTCTGACCTCATGCCCTGGAGGGAAAGGAAGCTTGATTAGAAGCCAAAACGCCTCTCAGCAGACCAACCTTGCTGGCTGCCCCTCTTGTCTGAGGCAGTCATGTCTGTGAGTAGATTCTCTGTGAAACACTAAAGGGCTGGTTCAGGAGCTTCTGGATGGCTGAGTGTGCAGAGGTACCTGGAGGGGTTACCTAGAGGTATGCCTGGAGAGGGTATGGATGCCCCGAGTCTCTCGATACCTCGTCCTGTGCAGGTCTTGGCCCATATCCTTTATAATATCTGTTTCAGTAAACAGATGAACTTTCCTGAGTCTCAAGAACCTCTCATGCAAGTTAGTGTAACCCAAGGCTGACACCGTGAGAACCCTGATTTACAGACAGACAGTGAAAATAAAATGGCTTAAAACAAACAAACAAAAAAAAACCCAACCGAACAAACAAAAACAACCCTAGGCTTGTGCCTCACATTTGAAGCTGGGATGGCAAGAAGGTTTTCTGAGACAGAGGCTGAAACATAAGAATGTGACACTCTAGGGAGATACTGTCAGAGCCAGCAGGGTTCAGAGGACTTCCAGCTGGTGTCTATATGGCTGTACCCCTCCTCTACCTCCCGTGTCAGAAGAGAGTGTATAGGAGAGAGACAAGGAGTTTCAGTCCGTTTTCCTTCCTATATCTTCAGAATAATAGCTCAAGCTAACAAATTGACAGGGGATTCAGTGGATACATTTAGAAGTCTGAGCAAAGCAGGGAATATGTATTCCTTTGAAAACCATGGGAATCATTTTGATTAACATCTTCACAATTCAATTTAATTTTATTTAGTGTTTGTGTCACTGAAGGTAGAGACATACATCTACCAGGACGCGGAAAACCAAAGAGAGGCTAACAGTGATGATATTTCGGAAGCTGGGAGGGAAACAGGAAGCTGCTAGCTTGGCAGATCCAAGAACGCTGTATCCAAACTGACAGTGGCTGAGTGAGAAGCCCTCCACCCCACAGCGTCCTCAGAGGGCCCGAGAACTCCCAGGATGAGCTGCTTCTGTAGTGGGAAGTGAAAGGTGAGGTCCGATGAACTGCTAGGCTAAAGACCGATTAGGAAGCAGTGATACCTCCCTGAGACAGCCCACCACTAAGCAAGCAGCATCCTACTCAGGCAAACACCTGAGACGCAGCTGTGAGGATGTGAAGACGATAGCTACAGAAAAGAGACTTAAGCTAACGCATACACAGATGCTAAAACTGTTCGGTCTTCATCCCCAGACCAGCTATTAACGGGGGTGTGATGGGGCGTGCCCTCAACCCTAGTACTTGTAAGGTAGATGCTAGAGAATGGGGAGTTCAGTCATCTTTGGCTGTACGGCGAGCTTGAGGCTAGCCTGGGCTATATGAGACCCTGTCTCAAACATACAAACAAGAAAAAAGAAGGATCGGCTACTTACATTGGGGTAGACCAAACAGCCCATTCACACCCACACTCACACCCTCCTGCTGTCAAGCCCCCTCCCCTCTCCACCCACCTCACACAGCTCAGAGCTATTAGACACCTTTGCAGCTTCCAGTGTGAGCCATAAGCAGACAACCAAAGATCCTGAACGTCTGAAGACAGCCTTTCACACATACAAAAGATGGAGACCAAAACAGTGTATAAAGCGTATAAAGTTTTATAAAACTTCGATAAATAATTAAAAAGTAAAGCTTTAAAACACGTAAAGATTAATAAAATAAAAAATATTGAATTACTATATACACCCTAAAGGCAGAAGAGAAGTGATACATCAGTGAACTGAGTCACAATCTTTTTTTGGGGGGTGGGGGGTTGACCCACACTAGACAAGCGCTCTACCACAGAGCTACGGCAGAGCTGAGCATCCATGAGCAGAGAGCAGGGTGCACTTCTGTTTCTCACCGACAGGTGGCGCAGGTCCAACGCTGGCGCATGCGCTGGAGTTTGGTATCTTGGGAACTACAGGGGTAAATCAAAGGACCAAGGAACCCTGGAGTTGTGGGAGCTGTTCTCCTGCTTTAAGTAGCTGCACTTTGAGAAAGACACTTACTTTGTGCGGCTGCTAAGACTCGACCTCTGATTCAGGGGCTCCTGGAGCAGAGGAAAATTACAAGCTCTGTAGTTGAGTGAAGCTGAGAAAAAATGACACACTAGCATCCTCCAGCCATCTCTGCCCTACCCCTCACCCTACAAATTCCCAGGGCCTATGCATGCCAATCCTTAAAAATGTATATTACAGTTTGCTTATGTGTGGATGAATGCATATGTGTGTGGATGTGCACAGGCCAGAGAACAGTGTGAAAGCCAAGGGACAACTTTTGGCAGTCATTTCTCTCTCGACGACACGGGTCCTGTGATCATCAGACTTGACAGCAAGCACCTGTCCCATCTGAGCCATCCACAGCCCTGTATGTTTATGTTTTAAGAAAGTTGTTTGTAGACAGGGCTCAGGTTTTGGGGTACTGGGACTCTCTCTCCACCGTGAATCTCACGTAGCCCTTCTAGGGTCCAGTGCTGAGTTTAGTGCAGAGGGCTGGCCTTCTGCACTGCCTGACAGAGCGGCCAGAAACAGAATCAGCACAGTCATTCCCAAGGAAAAAACAACATGCTGGGCCTCGGATCCTGTCAGAAGCATAAACATCAGAGCAGATGGAGTGGGATCTTCTAATTAGCCTCATAAACACAGACTGATAAAAAGATATTAGTAATACGAAGAAAAAACATGAAAACAAAGAGACCCAAGTGGCAAGGCAGCGCCGGGTGTGAAAATGTCCTGATTGGAAATAAAATATTAGATACGAAAAATGTAGCTATTAAAGTAAACAAAACAGAGCCGCCGTGCCGGTCAATGGTAGGCCATTTGCCTAGCACCTACCCGGTGTTGACTGTGAGTCCCAGTGCCACAAAATTGAGCCAATAGGGTAATTAGAAGCTAAGGAGAGTATTAAAGGGTCAGATGAGGAGATTCTCAAAAAGAAAGGAAAAGAGAAAGACTATGGGGACCCTAAGAAAGACAGAAGACATAAAACCTAGCCCACATCCAGGAAGAAGGAAATCAGGGTCCACTTTGAGAGATATTGAAGAACTTTTAGTGGTCTTTCTTCTCCGCTGTCAGTAGAATTTTCTTTTCTTTTCTTTTTTGATACAGGGCCTCTGCGTAGCCCTGTCTAGCCTTGGAATTCTCCATGAAGACAAGGCTAGCCTCTACTCCCAGAGATCTTCCTGCTTCTGCCTCTCAAGTGCTGGGATTAAAGGTGTGTGTCACCCGTGTCTAGCCCTAGAATTTCCTTACTGTATCCTGCCTGGAGTAAATGAAGACTTTAGCCTCAATTTTAGAAAACTCTTAGCTGTTAGCTCTTCAGTTCTTTGCTTTTTCTCCTCTAAAACTATTATTAAACATAAGTCAAACTATCTCTTACCTAGTTTCTGTGTGCTCATTTGTACTGAAATATTGCTATTATCTTCCAATTCACTAGTTCTCCCTAAATCGGGCACGTGTGTGTGTGTGTGCTTTTTGTGTGTGTATGTGCACTTGGGCACGGGTGTTCTCAGAGGTCAGCAGGGTCAAATCCCCCTGGAGCTGGGCTTATAGCCCTTTGTGAGTCAAGTAACATGGGTGCTCAGAACCAAATTCAGGTCTGCTGCGAGAGCAGTAAACGCTCTTAACCACGGCAGCATCTCTCCAGTCCCTCCAAGTTTCATTTTTCAAAGTTCCTCTTGCTGCATTTGTGCATGTGGACATTTATCCCCAGGGCGAGTGCATCCTGCTGATGTGGTTACAGCTTCCTCAGCTTCCTCGGTGTCAGCGCACCTCAGTCCCTCAGAGATTTCATTCACTTACCGCAATCTCAACTGTGCAAGAGGAACCGTGTTTCCCGCAGGTTAGACACGAACATGACAAGACTTGTCGGTGTAGCTTAGCTGCTACTTCCAGAAGTGGAAGGACCAAGAATTCTCAGCGTAGGAAATGCCTCCTCAAAAGAGAGTTTAAAACCAAGTCTCTGAGAAACGTTAGCCAAGAAACCCAATGTACATAGCTGCTGATTGCCAATGAGAAAACAGCAGAAAAATAGTCACCCTGGCAATAAACGTTAAGGTACTTGAGATTAAATCTAACAAAATACCCAAAGCTTTTACGGAATAAAATCACAAGACGCTGAAGAGCACAGGTCTAGACAAACAGGGTGTTTTGAATATTCATGGGTCATATTCCTGGGTTGGAAGATACTGTTGTAAACATGTCAGCTCATTTCAACTTAATTTATAAATTTAAAACAATACAAATCAAACTGCTGCAAAATCTTTGCAGAACTTGACCGGCTTATTCTAATATTAATGTTGGGAGAACAAGAACGGTCAGAAGCACCCATGAAGCTGTGGGAGCAGAATGGGGCTCTCCCTGCCAAGGATGAAGATGTATTAGTGTGCTATCAGCAAAGGGACCGAAAGGTAGCCCACAGATTAAAACAGACTTCTGACTGGGAAATGAACCCACTCAATTTGGAATCCTGATGTATGAGAGAGGCCACATGACATTCACAGGATAAAGAGAGACTACTTAATAAATGATGTTGAGCCAAATTGTTGCTCCTGTGGGGTAATAAATCTCCACCAGAGACCATGTCAACCTTTGCATGGATTAAATATGAAAAGCCAAACTTTCTATTTCCTAGAAGATGAGAAAAAAATCTTTATAATGTCAAGTTGGAAGGAGGAGAAGATTTGGAAGCAGAATATAAAACTTCCCAGTTCTGAAAAATAACAAAGTCGGTGTCATTTAAATCCAGAAATCTTGGGTGGGGCCTGCTGTTCAATGTACAACATTTCCAAAGCCCCCACCCAGGTCATTCCACAGCACTTTAAAAAAAATAGAATTTTGTTGCCACAAAAGATACTAGCTGGTATTTAAAATTTATCATTTATTATTCATGTATCATTGCTGTGTGGGCAGGTGCACACACCACAGAGTGCGAGTGGAGGTCAGGGGACAGCTTGTAGGCATTGCTTCTGTCCTTCTACTATGTGGGTCCTGGGGCTCCAAGTCAGGCCTTCAAGCTTGGCAGCAAGTGTAGACTTACTGGCTGAGTCATCTCCCTGGCCCTAAAGACTCTATAAACACAGTCAAAGACAAGATACAAATTAGAAAAAGAAAAATTGCAACGCTAGTAACTGTGAGTTGGCATATAGTATATACTAAAAAGTTTTACCCATCAAAAATTTTAAATGATACAATTAGACAAAAAAAAAAAAAAGTTAAGAAATGATGCAAATGGGCTTTGGCAGGAGGAAACCCCGAGTGGCCAGTAACCGTCTGAAAAACTGCTCGACTTCAATAGTAATCAAGGAATCGCACATTAGATACCCATCAAAATACCATTGCCGGGGATTAGGCATTTAATATTAATAAATGTTTTCACTTTTAGCAGCAAAGGGTTGTGTAACTATTTTAAAGAGCAATTTGACAGAATCTAGTAGAGCCAACGCGCCCCAAACCCGGCCATTCTTCTCACTGCTGCAGTCCCCTGAGAGGCTGTCAATCACATAGGGAGACCCTGTAAGGGAGTGCTCCCCCGTAAGGGAATGTTTTCCCGGAAAGGAATGCTCCCCCCGATAAGGGAGTGCTCCCCCCGTAAGGGAGTGCTCCCCATTACCCCAGCACCGTTTGCAATAATGAACAACCAGAATCACAGGAGAATGGATAAATCATGATAGATCCAGTTGAAAGAATACAGCGAAGCTTTCAGAGTAAATGAACAATGGCCCCATAGATCAATGCAGATGTCTAACTCCACGGAGCCTGAAGAATAGATGCTGTGTGGTGCCATTTATAAAAAGTTTCAAACCACGCAAATGGCTCTTTATATTGTTTATGGCTGTGATTTCTATACGTATAAAGCACGGATGTGAAGTAAACACAACAGAACGTTAAAAATTGATAATGTCGATGAAATGGGCACAGGGGGTGTTTTATTAGATTGTTCTTCTTACTCGTCCCAAATTCAGAAGTATTTCATTTAAAGAAAGCACCCTAGAGCTGGGTGGAAAACGGAATCAAAGGGAGCAGTATCTATGGCTTCTGTGGTAGCGTATAGGTGTGAGGTGATGAGCTCAAAATGGCGGAGAGGGAAGAGAAACAGACGAAATATGACTTCCCTTTTTGTTATTGCCACAGAGTATCTGAGGCAGAGTGACTTTGTAAAGGAAAGATCTGTTTAGATCAGATCGGGGGATCAAACAGCAGCGTGCTGCAGGCCCTGGGAAAGACTGGCCTCCCTTGGAGCCATCACCTCATGTTTGGTAGCAAGGGCAGGGGCGTGCCTTCAAGGAGCAGAAGTCCAAGGGAGTAGTGAGTTAACTCATTTTTATAACACTCGGCTCTTGCAGGAAGCCAGAGGCTCCACAGTTCTTAATCAGCTCCAAGGGCTACAGCTTGCATCCCCCAAAGCCATCTCTCTGTGTGCCACCTCTATACCACCACACACGGGATCAAGCTTCTAAATACTGCCCAACTGTGGGGGAAAACACTCAAACAGCTGTGGAGGAAGGATGGCTTAAAATTTGACCCTGCGATTATTAGTTTCTTGTTACGTTATTTGGGTTTTGTCTTATACAACTCCGTAAGCGTGGACGCTCAATAAAACGTCTGAACATGCGACCACCGCAAGTACATTCACGCGGGAGGAGAACATGGAATCCGCTTGGTGGCATTGTTGGTCCTTTGGTGACAGCCACACTGCTGGTCAGCCCCAGGCGAAGTCAGCACAGTGGGGAAAGTCGTGATCCCTCCAAGGAGGCTGAATAAATGCACCACAGTACATCCCTGGGTTGGTATATGTGGTCCCTGAGGTCTTTGAGAGGTTGATGTCTGGGCCTCGTGAATGGCACCTATGGCCCAGGCGCAAAACAAGAAAGGGTCTTCTTTTAAAGACCAGTGAAAAATTAAGACCCCTCAAAGCAAATGCCACTCCTAGAGACTGAGAACAATCACAGCCAAGCTGCCCTCCACTCCTCAAGCCTGGCAGACCCCTTAGTTTACTTAGCAGCCACAAGCAACGACGGAAAACATTAAGTATCAACCTAATGTGTCAATCTCAAGAGAGAATCCTGTGTGAAAAAAGCGGAAGTTCTGAATGATGTCTGCAGCATTGCATGGGTTTAGAATTAAAGTCATACATTTCCTGTTTCCCATGGACACATTATATTCATAAAATTCTTTTTTTTTTTTTTTGGAGACAGGGTCGCATGTGGCCAAGACTGGCCTTGAACTCTTAATCCTACTGCCTCAGCCTCTCAAGTGCTGCGATTACAGGTGTGCACTACCGCACTCAACTAAGATGGATTTCAGTTGGACTATAATCAGTTAAAAGTTTTTTATAAATGTATATGTGACTATTCCATACAATGTATATAATAATGTATTGTGGTATCACCCCTCATGACCCTCTCTTGCACGCCCCCACCCCTTCCTGACACCTCTTCCCTAAAAATCTCCTCATTCTCTCGTCTTTTCCTTTTTTTCAAGGATCTAATAGGTTTAACTAGGGTTGTTTGCCTGAGGCCCTGGGTCGGGGTTATTTATTGGGCAGCTGGCCAGTCATTCTACTACTGAAGAAAATCCCTCTCCCCTAACCCCCGCCCCCAGGGGTCAGGAGCCGCCAATAGCTCCTCCAGAAGGGGTGGGGCCTCGTGAGCCCCTCCCATACCCCTGCAATAATATTAACCTGCCTGGACTTGTAAACAGATGATCGTTTTTAATGATCATACAGTCCATAATGGCATTGCTCCTGCTGGTGGGAGGAGACTGGGCAGGGAGGAGGCAAGTCCGGCAGATGGAGTGGTGGTGGGGTCACCAGGAAATTTGGGGTTCTTTTTGAATTCTTAGTCTTGGTCATAAGGGAACTCAGAACGAAGCTCAAGAGTAATTTTATTAGGGCTTAATCGGAAAAACAACAGGGCGGACAAGCTGAAATTTTCAGTAGCTGTTGGGAGGAGGGAGACGGAGAGAAAGCCAGGCCATTTAAATTAGGCTGCCATGGAGGTGTTGAAACTTGAGATAGCCCAGAGTGTCTAGAAAGGCATCCCCAGGCTTTGGTCAGCATCTGGAAGAAAAGGAGACAGAAAGAAGGAAAAGGGAAAATCGTGTATGTTACAGCTCAGTGGGTGGGCAGGGAGCTGCAGCAGGAAGCTCTGTGGGGGGCTGAGCTCCAGGACTTGGAGAAGACAAACATATTTCTCATTAAGGGAACAATTGCTCCTCTCAGATGTTAGCACATCTTCAGGTACCTCAGATTTTCTGTAGGGAGGTCTCCTGGCCAGGTGATCAACTCTTAATGTATCTGTTTGTTTGTTTTACATTTTTAAGCTTTTTAATTTAAAAAAAAAAAAGAGTGTGTGTGTGTGTGTGTGTGTGTACTATAACTTGAGTGTAGAGGTCAGAGGGAAAGAATTTTTGGGCATTGGTTCCCTCCTTCCACACTGTGGGTCCCTTCAATCAATCCTAGGCTGTCAGGTTTGGCAGCAAGTGCCTTTGTCCACTGAGCCGTCCATCCTTTGGTTCAAAATCTTTTTTTTTTAATTATTTTGTTTATTCATTCATTCATTCATTCATTCATTCATTCACTGTGTGTTGAGCACATGTGGGAGTCACAGCACATCCCATGGGGCTCTGCTTTCTCCTTCCACCACAGGGATCCCAGGGCTGGGACACAGGTCACCAGGCTTGGTGGCAAGTCCTTTACCTGCTGAGACATACAGGTACTTTATTGACTGTTGGGGAAAGAGACGATGGCATGTGATGTTTTAATCTTTAGGGCAGATCAGATTGCCATGAGGTAGACTCCATTGTTTGGATAAGGAGGAAGCAGCTTTCTATTAGTAGGCCTCAATAAACCCCTGATAGTCCCACCTTTTCATACAGCAATTAAATTGCAGTCTTACTATGTATCCCTGGTTAGCCTGGAATACTATGGAATGTAGACCAGGGTGGCCTCAAACTCAGAGATATCCACCTGCCTCTGCCTCCCAAGTGCTAGGGTTAAAGGTGTGCACCACCACCAGTAATTCAAGTTTTATGAAGACAATTGTGATGCTTCCCTGTCTAAATTCACCAGTGAAATCCAAAGCTGGTCACAAGAGAAGGTTCCTTCCTCAGTGGTCTCCAACGGCTTACTTCATTGAGCTACACTGCTGAGGAAAGAGATACTGTTTATTTACTGTATATACTTTTGAGATAAAACATAATATACGAAGCAGAAAAACAAAAATTCCAACATGTCACTGGGAGGTGAAATTGGTATAAAAATATGTCATCGCTATACTCTTGCGCTTTTTGTTGTATGGTTTTAATTTAAATTCCTCTTCACAGCTCACCATTCTGGGAGATTATGAAGCTCAAATCAAGTGTACACCGCGCATCTTGAGGACTACCAGAGACCCAGTAAATACTTGCTGATCTCAGGAAAGTAAGCAGCAATGACCACTCTGGAAAAATCTCGCGGAGAAGAGGCACAGATGCCAGTCTCTTGCTGTGTTGGACAGGGGTCACACGGAGGTGACTGTGGGCAGAATGTAGAACCTGTCACTCAGCAGGGTAGGGGTGGAGTCAACCTCTGCCAAGAAGCCAAGCTCTTAAGTAAGCCCTACTTGAGTTCTAAATCTCCGATATATAACGTGCGGTGCTCAAGTCCCCATTTTTCTCATCTATATGATGGCAAACAATGTTGACCTCGGAGTATCAGTAACCACTGACCCAGAACTGGTTTTAGCTAGTCCTTAGGCTCTAGCCTCCTCCACCACATTAAAAATTCAACATTATATCCCCTTTTCCTATGATTTGGGGAGTACACGAATGTTAGAGGGTAGGGAAGGGCAATGTGGGAAGAGGAAAGGCAGGCTGAACAAAGGATTACTCGTCTGGTGCTCACTGGAACAGGCTAGAAGCAAGGGTGAGGGGAGCAGCCAATGTCTGAGTTCTGGTAGTGGCACTATGTGGGCATAGGTGGACTTTCCCCTGCTTCAAAGAAAACACCTCAGCATCCACTAGATGCTAGGGTTTCAAACAGCGTTCCTCATGGCAGCCTTTCCGGAGCTACCTCTGAGCACACTGCAGAGCCCCGTCTCTTCTCAGGAAAGTGCCCCTCAGGAGTCCCCTTCTCCCTCCTCATTTATCTCATAATAACACTTGATGGCTCATTAACTCCAGAACATAAATCAACCTAATACTAGTTCCCTCTCTGGGGATGCTTAAGCCTCCAACCCATCCAGAACAGCACAGGGAAGATGGGCTGAGGAGACTAGGAAGGCGGATGTCTGTGTAGCACCTGTATCCTGTGTCGTCGCTAGCTTACAGCAGAGGCACTTCCTCCCAACACCTGATAGGCACGGAAAACAGATGCAGCAAAATGCCCATTTAAACAAAGTTAAACGTGTTTATTGCAGGGATTGTCTGAGCCTTTCTATTCTATGCACTGTGCAAATCTTCAAGGGGGAGATAACCTACTGAGAACTGTAGACCGATTCCTAACTTGCTGGGCCACAGGGCCCTTGTTTGAGGAAGTCTCATCTGAGATAGGAGTCTAAGACACACCATTCCCGCTACTGGATTCTGGGTAAACAGGCCATGTAACTGAATTATATCTATCTCTCTGTCTCTGTCTCCCCTCCCCCACACGGTGTGTGTGTGTGTGTGTCTTCTCTCTCTCTCTCTCTCTCTCTCTCTCTCTCTCTCTCTCTCTCTCTCCCTCTCCCTCTCCCCCTCTCCCTCTGTGTCTCTCTCTTCTCTGTCTCTCTCATGTATGTGCATGTGTGTGTGAGAGGCCAGAAGTTGATGCCTGATGTCTTTCTCTATTGCCCTGCACCTTATTTATGTCTGAGACACGGTCTCTCACTGAACCCTGGGGCTTGCTGTTTCAGCTAGGCTGCCAGCCATTGAGGCTCCCCCCTCCAGGATCCTGTGTCCACAATGGACCCATCCCCTGTGGCGGGGGTTACAGGCAGGTGCCATCATGCCAATTCTGGATTCTGAACCAGGTTCGGCAAGTACAATGGGCACTTTACCTGCTGAACCATCATTCCTGGATTCTAGAATCTTTCATAATTACTCTGCTTTTGCCTGTCTTGTAGGGCTGGGAATTGAACCTACAACCTTGCACATGCTAGGCAAACACTCTGCCACTATGCTGCTTTCCAGCCCAGATTGATCTATGTTCATTGTGGATGAAAGTAGACAAAGTCATTTAAAGAATCCAAAGACAGCTTCCTAGTTTAGGTTAACTTGTTCAGTGGGGGTTACGGGCCAAGGCATATCTGTGTGGTGGTTCGAATACACCTGGCCCAAGGAGTGTCACTATTAGGAGGTGTGGCCATGTTGAAGGAAGTTTGTCACTGGTGAGGTAGGCTTTGAGACCCTCCTACTAGCCTCCTGGAAGACAGTCTGCTCTGGCTTCCTTTGGGTGAAGATGTAGAACTCTCAGCTCCTCCTGCACCATGCCTGCCTGGATGCTATTATGCTTCCTGCCTTGATGATAATGGACTGAACCTCTGAACCTATAAGCCAGCCTCAATTAAATGTTCTTTATAAGAGTTGTCTTGGTCATGTTGTCTCTTCACAGCAATAGAAACCCTAACTAAGACTGTGTGTGTGTATGTTTGTACATACATATGTGGGGGTCAGAATTTTGCAGGAATTGTTTCTCTCCTTTCAGCATATGAATCCTGATGATTAAATTCAGATCATCAGGCTTGGTGGCAAGTCTCTTTACCGGCTAAACACACTCACTGGCTCCAAGTTATATGTTCTAGTCAATTAAACCTTTTGAGATTATTGTGGATTCACATTCATTCATAAGAAATGTTACACAGAAAATTCCTGTGCCCTTTATCTACTTTCTCCCATGGTAAAACCACAGCTACAGCTTTATAACCAGGGAGTGGTGTTGCAGAGGTGACAATTCAGCTTCCTGCTCCTGCAGCCACACCTTGCTGGCCACGATGGACTGGTAAGCCAAAAACAAAACTACCAAAACAACCAAAATACAAAAAAAAAACCCTCTTTCCCCTTAACCTTGTTTCTGCCAGGGTATTATATCACAGCAACAAGAGAGTAACTAATACACATGGGCTCGTGATCAAGATACAGAACCCATCATCACAAGGATCTCCCCCTCCTCCAGCCCTCAACAGGGCTTTTGAGTGTGTGGTTTGTGAGAAAGAAGAAAAGGTTAAACAGGAGCCTGCGCTGGAAGGCCAAGGCCACTGCCACAGAAGGGGCTCCATGGAACGGTGGGAGTTAAGGGGAGTTCTAGAAAGCCTTGCTGTGTAGTGAGTGAGTTATGTCACCGGTTCCCCACACAATCTCAACACTGGAGCTGGAGGGCATGGCGGATGGAGGGCTGAGGGGCTGAGATGAGAGGGGATTTCAATGGCTCCATCATTGACTAAGGAAATATTCTGTCAACTGATGCAAACAAGAACATCGACCAGAGGTGATTTTCCTGAGGCTACACATCTTGGAAACGACAATCTCTAGGGAAAAAAATAGTCTGGGTATGGAGACATCGTGCTGGCTGGGGTCCAGGTCTTTCTAGACACAAAATAGAAGCAGACCAGTCTGATTTCTTACCAGAGACAGGCTCCTTTCCAGCCCTCCCCTTAGACGGGGAAGGGACACAGTTATGCCCAGCTCCGCCCAGTCTCAGCCCCATACCTTGGACATCATCACCGTCTGGAATCCCCATGGATTCCGATGAGCCACCCACAAGCCTTCACCATCTTTTGCTAGATTTCTTACAAAAAACCTCTTAACCAGTTCTCAACTTCCCTTGCCGAATGCCTGAGGTCTGGGTTCTACCCAGCATGCTTTGAGGACCAAATCTGGGCTGCTGTTTTGTATTAGTCACACAAGGTTTTTTGGGTTGTTTTTTTTTTTAAATATTTAAATTATTAAATGATGAAGGAAAGCCAGAAGAGTAATATTTTGTGACATAGAATATAATGAAATTCATATCTGTATTGTCCATAAGTGGAATTTTATCAGATGCAGCCACAGTCCTTGCTTATGTATTGACTGCGTCTGCTTCTACAAAGATGGTTGCAGCAGAGGCTTGGGACTTGCAAAGCCTCTAATACTTCCCGTTCCACCTTGGACTCATTGACATTACTAATCACTGTGAGTTTCTTTTCCAAAGAGGCTGTCTGCCTTGAGATTGTTTCGCAGGGAACCATGAGGGCAGCCGGTACTTAATCAGTTGAGGGAAAACATACTTCCTTAGCAGGCAAAGGGCCCCTTCTTCAAGTATCCAGAACAAAAATCTATTAAAAAGATTAGTCATGTCAGCATCCGAGTTTAGTGACTGGTACAAATATAAAAACTTTCAATTTCCCTCTCCTTCCAAGTAATAGGAAACACCTTCAGCTACTCAAACCAGCAGGCCGAAGCATCATAGGCAGTAAGGCTGAGAGTAGAGATATAGATGAGAAACACATGACTGGGCCTACTGATTAGAGGATGCTGGGAAAACAAACTCCCCAAGTAATGATGCTCGAAAACAACACAGGTTTGTTCCTGCCAGGGTTGTCTACATGGTGGCTTCTCAGGGATCCCGGATGGTGGAACACAGGACACCTTGGATGTTGCTGGTGTCCACACCAGAAAGAGACCCCTGGATGTCTCGCATCAGCGATTAGGTGGTATAGTGAAGAACAGAAACTGTTTCTGCTCACCACCCAGACTCATCCCATGAGCTCAGTCCCAAGTCACCAAAATGGGGTGCAATCTTGTCCTGAGCCTAGAAGGGGCTGTGAGTGCCGGAGTTTGGAAAGTAAAGACATTCGCATAGGTGGGCCATGAGGGAACACTGCTTTCTTTAGAGACAAAGCAAGACTAGGCTAGGAGGAGACCATGAGGAAGAGGAGAGCTGAGAGAGAAAGCCCGGTAGACCCGTGAAGACTCCCCAGCAGGACTAACAGCTCTGGCCTTGTTCACCTGAGCTGCAGAGTTCCGCGTGCCAACTATTGTCACGGTGTCTGAAAAGCTTATCATGCCTTATTCATAGCGTCTCAACACAGTTTACCCTTAAAACATCAATAGCAGCCTTGTGAATGGTAAGTTACAGCAATCATCCTCGGGTAAAATTATTCTCCAGGCACCTGCTTCAGCGAGCAGAGGCACACAGCCCTGGGGGACATACCTAGCGAGGTATGAACTTGAGAACACGCACAGTTCCTCCCACCGTGCCATGAAGCATGATAGCCACGGACAAATAAAAGGATTCAGGCTTCTTTTCAGGGCTGCCATAAAGTGTGTTTCTAGTCACAGCCAGCCTTCCTAATGGCTGGTATTGTCTTCTTTTGAAACAGTGTCACCACATTTGTAGTGACAGAAATGTTCTCTGTGTATATAGCATCCAACATAAGAACCACAGGCCCCATGTGAGTCTCAGGCTCTGGAGATGTGCCATGAGGGCA
>NW_021604592.1:8295657-8326685 GCF_004785775.1 Grammomys surdaster
TGTATATATGTGTATGCATGGGTGTATATGTGTGTATGTATGTGAGTGTGTATGTGTGAGTGTATGTGAGTATATGTGTGTATATGTATGCGTGTGTGTGTGTGTATGTGTGTGTGTTGCTAAGGATCAACTCCATGTCCTCATGAATTCCAGGCAAGGGTTCTATTACTGAATCCCTCCTTATCCCTTCAGGCTACCTTTAAATGATTTAAGATTAAACACCCACATGTAGTTAGTGGATATCACAGTAGAAAGTACAGTTTTGGAGTAAAAAAGGAAAAATCATAGCTTTGTTTGTATTTAGCTATCTTTGTCACAAAAGAAGACCTTACCTTTACCCACACAGAAAGAGTAATATAAATGTTGGCTATGGTGTGTTCCAACCCAATACCTGCTTTGAACTCGGTCCTGCCTTATTCAGAGCCTCCTAGCCCGGGAAGGTGTTGACACTGTTCTTGTTTAAGCATGGCCTCTACTTGAAGAGGTAAGTCACCATCCAAAGACTAGTATTTAACCCACTGAATGCCACAATACAGAAAATAGTCTATCACAGTGGCCAGCACCACAGAGCAGTGATGGTGACTTGGTTTTGTTGGTGTGGGGGATGGATTCAGATCTCAGTGACTTTAAGCAGGTGTTCTACCACTGAAGTACACGCCGGCCCTATTTCAAACTTTTCAGCCAGTCAGCGTTGAGAAGAGGCAAGTAGAAACCAAGACATCTGGTTGAGGAATCTGGGTTCCTGATGGCCATCCTGCACAAATCGGTCTTCATCAGCTATATCCTTCAGCGAGCCATCCAATAAAACAATCTTTTCCCTTTAAAGGGAACAGAGAGTCTTTTTTTTTTTCTGTGTGTCAGAGGAAATTGAAAACTAAGTTCTTGCCTAAGGCCTCAGACCCTACACGCACAAATTACAGTAGGATCGAGATGGCTAAGCCGGTGAATCGCTTGTTACAAACACAGGAGCATCTGATCTGGTCCCAGGATCCACAAAATGAATGAACAAAAACTGGGCATGGTGGCACGTGCTTTGAATCCTAGCACCAGGGAGGTAGACACAAGGAAACTCTTAGGGCTTGCTGGCCACCCATCCATATTTACTTGACAGTTTCCAGACAGGTGAGAAACCCTGTCTCAAAAGCGAAAGAGAGAAAGAGAGAGAAAGAGAGAGAGAGAGAGAGAGAGAGAGAGAGAGAGAGAGAGAAAGAGAGAGAAAGAGAGAGAGAGAGAAAAGTGAATAGGCCCTGAGAAACAATAGTGAAGATTGTCCTTTGGCCTACACACGCATACACACACACGGGGTGGGGGGAGGTTGATTCACACCTGCACACTTGCACAAGAAATCAAACCCTTTCAACAATTCACGGCATCTCCCTCACTGGCACCATGACTTTCAGATAGGGTTCCATGAGGAGGCTTGCATTGCAGGCCTGTAGCAGCATCCTTGGCATCCACCCACTAGAACCAGAAACAAACCACACCCACACACCACTAGTCAGGATAACCCCAAATGCCTCCAGATACTGCTGAACATCCCAGGAGTGGGGGCAGGAAGGGACGGAAGACAGTCCTACCCCCGAATCAGTTCTGTATCTGAATTCCAAGTCCACTTCCTCTGTCTTCCTCAGGAGGGAAAGACAAGAGCAGCAGTTTATTCCTGGCGCAGCCCAGCTCTCCTCCTTCTCCTCTCCATCCTAAATAAAGATGGTTTTTTTAGTCTCTTTTCCTAGACTCTGATTCACAGATATTGATGGAGGCATCTAAAGATGAGGCTAGAACCATTTGGTTGGGAGCAACTGTGTTCCCTTAACTCATATATTTATAGAGATGTTGTGAGGGAGGGCAGACACAGCTGAGCAACCTGCAAGCCTGGAAGCTTCCTGACCAAGGAAGTGCCTGTAGCAGGAACCCTCGGGGTCCAGCACCTTCCTGAGCCAGCCTGTTTCCCCATAAACTGACTCAGACCTTAATAAGCCAAGAAACTACTAACTTACAAAATAAGATGAAGGAGTTTATCTTTCAACATAGGGGAATTTGTGTCTTCCCATCCCTTTGGGCATTCCACCTTTTCCGGGATCTTTGCATTTGGTCTCTGAGTCACAATGAGCTTAATAAATACGTAACTCATCTGTTTCCTCAAATACACACGTTTTCCCAGTATTTTCTTTATATCCATCCCGTTTCTTTTCCATGCCTTTTATTTTGCTTACGTGTGTGTGCCTGTGTGTAGGTGTGTGCCTGTGAGTGCAGGTGGCCAGAAGCCTCAGATCCCCAGGAACTGGATTTGTAGATGGTTGGGAACTGACTGCATGGTGCTGATCAGGTCCTCTACCAGAGCAGTGTGTGCTCTTAACTTCCAGCTCATCCCCTCAGCCCTCTGCACAGTTTCTTGAATCAGAAACCAGAGTGTCCTCCTTGAATCAAACCCACCTCCCTTCACCATCACACCCCATTAAGCAATCAGGTTTCAAGTTGTCTATTTGCGTGTACCCACCTCTCTCCCTCCTTTTCCCTGGATATTTGTCAGCCTCTCTACTACTTGGACTGGAGCTGCTTGTATTACGAATGCTAATTATGTTCCCAAAAAAAAAAAAAAAAAAAAAAACTGCTTGCAAGAGAGTGTCTGCAAGTAGCTTCTAGGAACTTGCCCCCAGTTAGCTCTGATTGGTAAATACAGATGCCAACAGCCAATAGCTGAGGAGGGCAGACAGAGGCGGGATTTTAGGATTTCCCTGTCTTGGGACCAGGAAGAGGAGAAGGAGATCCGCCATGCTATTCCTGAGAAGAGTGCTGGACACAGGCATAGCTGCCATGTGAGGAAGCCGGGAGAGCTTGGCCCAGAGGGCAACCCAACTGGATCCAAAGAACCAAAACAGAATACAGAATTTAGTAACTAGTAACTCGAAGTTATCAACAGGAGATAGATTCTAGCAGCACTGGAGGTTAGGCCTTGGCCCTGCTAGTGAGGTGTTTAAGACATATTAAAATTTAAAGGTTTGTGTCTTTCACTTGGGAACATAAACCACTGGGGTGGTAGCAAGCCCGCCATCAGGATTTATTTATTAATAATTTCTACTTGGACCATGTCCATATCTGCTCTGCTCCCTCCTGCCTTTCCTGATGCAGTCAACCTAATATTGTAAACATTTAAATGTTTCATCCCTACTTAAAGACATCAGTTGCTACCCATGGCCTTAAGATGAAGCCTAAAGCTCTTACCAAACCTGTAAGTCACGCCTGCTCAGCACCCATATCTCAACACTGCACTCTCCCTTCAGTCCCAGTAGTCTTTCAGCTCTGCAAAAGCACGCCCAGTGTGGACCCTGTGTATACCCATCCTCCACCTCCTCCTCCACGAGCCAGTTCTGAATCATTTCCTAAGACCTTCCTGAGAAAGGCTCCCTTCCAGCTGGGTTGAATTCAAAGGAGATACTGCCAACAAGAGATGGATCTGCAGACTTGTCCCCCATGGCTACGGCTGGAATCAGAGGTAGTGGAGGAAGGGTGGGTGACCTAAGAGGCCAAAGGTGGCTCCTGCAACTGCTTCCATCACACTTGAGATGGTTCAACACACATGGAATCCACTTCAATTGGTTATCTGTCCATTATTATAGAGGTTTCAAAATGTTCAAAGTTGCATTCGCAATGCCTGGCCACTGTAGAGAAAAGTAGTCTGGCACATAGTAGGTCATTAACTAACATTTGGTGAAATAAATGGAATAGAATGGGGTAGGGGTTGGAAGAGCAAACCTAGGGAAAAGGGACACTGAGGTCCTATTTAGAATGTGATAGTCCCTTATTCCAGTTGAGACTTGAGATTAATTTATGGATTGAATGACAGATTTATTATTGCCTTTTGTTGTTTTTTCCTTATCAGTTCAGTCATTTTACACTGGAAAGAAACATGCTTGACTCATCTGTACCCTATCGTCTTAGTTATCAAGATCACATTACTCACTGTCTAAACCAATGTCCACCAGATCTTGCTTATTAAAAGTGTCAAAATTCATCTTTCCTGGATGTCAACAGTGGAACCTGATTATAAAAAGTCTCTACTTAAAGCTTCCCTCTCCACATCTGTCCTCCTGTCTGTCCACCAGCCCCAGAATAAATGTTCCTTGTCCCATGTTCTCTTGCTACCAGCCCTTGAGGGATCTTTTAAAATCTGCTGCCCACATACATGAGAGTTCACTATATACCATGAATTGTGCTATATGTCATGGCTACAATGACAATCTGCTGTGTGGATTGCCTTCCAGAAGCTTGCAAGGGAGACAAACTCATTGTCGACTGTGAAAGTCTAAAGTTATGGTGGAGTGAGATTTGGGGTAACATGGAAGTACTACAAAGAGATATGCGATAGTCCTTGTGAGTTCGTGGTAAATCAATGCATGATTTGAGATCAGAGGCTTGGGTAGGAGGTCATGGTAAAGGGAACTGGCAGATGTTGTAGAAGTGAAACCAGCAAGTGGAAGTGTTTGGTAGAGCTGGGTCAAGATATTAAGGAACGTGACCAACAGAAGACTCTAGAGAGGGAGGCAGAAGCCCATTCATGGAAGACTCTGAGCACTGTGCTAAGACTTTTCTCATGTGGCTGGCTGCCTCCTCCTCATGAACCATGCCTGTCCTTGTCACCTCTCTACATTTCCCTTGCATCTCCTCTATACTACTCTAAATGTTGGAAACTCATAGTGTGTTCCTTACTCCTATCCACAGGGAAGGGATTCGACGGGTGTGTACAACAGGAGCCAGAGCTCCCAGGGCTGTCTGGGAATTCTATCTTATAACCCATTACTCTGCACTCAGGTTTCCAGCTCAATGTATTTTTAGAAAATTGTTTTTCCCCAACGGACTCCATGATTCAAATTCATCATTTGAAGAAACGAGGCAACTGGGGAGACTGTTAGTGCTTCTCTAACATCTGACCCCTAACCTTTGGGTTCCTCTCTTTTATAGGAAACAGGTTCTGCTCCCATCACAAGATGTATCATAGACGTTCTACCTGATAAAAGCTTACTTAGAACATAGAGATTAATTTTCCAGCTTTTCTTGCAAATAGGTACAGCTATGAGAACACTTCTTCTTTTTTTTTTTTTTGTTTGTTTGTTTGGTTTGGTTTTTCGAGACAGGGTTTCTCTGTGTATCCCTGGCTGTCCTGGAACTCACTCTGTAGACCAGGCTAGCCTCGAACTCTCGAACTCAGAAATCTGCCTGCCTCTGCCTCCCAAGTGCTGGGATTAAAGGCGTGCACCACCACCGCCCAGCAGAGAACACTTCTTTAGCAAAAGTATAAATAAAAGATGACAGTGGCTCTGGGAATCTTCTCAAGAGACCCCGGATCTTGTCTTTTCTTCCTTTCTTCCTTTCTTCCTTTCTTCCTTTCTTCCTTTCTTCCTTTCTTTCTTTCTCTCTTTCTCTCTTTCTCTCTTTCTTTTTATTTTCAGAGTCTCATGTATGTCTGGCAATGTAGGCAAAGACGACCTTGAACTGCTGATCCTACTGCTTCTGTCTAACTCAGGATACAGGTATATGGCACCACGTGCCACTTATGCAATGGAGGGGATAAACCCAGGGCTTCACAAATGCTACACAAGTACTCTATTAACAGAACAACACCCCCAGCCCCCTTTAGCCATTTCCCTCCATCCTTTCTCCGCATATGGATGCTGTGTCCCAAGTCCCTGTATCTAGTTCCATGAGAACAGAGACGGCCGGAGCCTGGAGCTCCACAGACTTTGTGGAACCAAAACACCATAACAGTTTTAGATGGTTTACATCTTGACTTGTTTGTTTCAAGACAGGTTTTATGTGCAGCCCTGGCTGTCCTGGAACTCACTCTGTAGACCAGGCTGGCCTAGAACTCAGAGATTCACCTCCTTTTGCCTCCTGATTATTGGGATTAAAGGTGTGTGCTACCACATCTGGACTTTTAACTGGTAGAGAAATAAGCTTGAATTGTGTTTAAGCCACTGATACTCTGTTGAGAATATTCTCAACCAACACAGTAGTGATCCTTAGTCTTGAGAGCTTATTCATGCTCTTTTCTCAATCTCTCTAAGATCTTATTTCCACTAAGGCATTAAATCCAATTCTGTTTCCCTTTATGCCTCCTCTCAAACTCCTCCCCCACCCCTGCTTTTGCAACTTCTCAGCCCTCTTGAGCTTACTGTTTTCCAAACCCAAACTCTTTCAGTTCACTCAAGACTGCCCAGCCTCCGTTTCCTGAATATACTTATGCTCATTACGTCATTGCTCACCCTCGAACCCCCAAACATGAGCTGCACTTATGCTTGATAGGACAATTTCAGAATTAGCCTTGACCTGGAGTTTCAGTTTCCCCTTCCTCTGATAGTTATCACCAACATTCAAGTCCCCAGTACAGGCCATTTTCTCTGAGCTTCTTTGCCCATGCCTTGTGCTGAGGCCCTCAGCCCTGGCCATATATTAGAACCATCTGGGAAGTCATTTAACAGGCCTGTTGCCCAGTGGGTTGGCACTCAACGCAAAGGCATTATTTCATGGACCCACAAAACAGCCTTGGAAGGTATCGGCATCATTACTGTGACCATTCTACAGCAGAGGAAGGAAGACACAGGAAGTTCAGGGCATCTTTCCTGGCCAGTGAGCAGGGAGCCAGATTCCAACAGTGAGCACTTCTCTCCATTCCAAGTCTTGACTCCTTGAACTGTATTACAAATTAAAAATAATTTCCAATAGCATGGTACAAGGTTGCCAACAAATCACTAAGTACAAGTGAAATATTAAATACTATCAATTCCTGGGCCTCACCCCAAACTGATGAATGTGTAATTTTCTGGGAATCAGGGTCTGAGTATATTTTCATTCATTTTAAGTTGAGCCAAATTAGCTCTCAGGGACTCTGATGAGAAGCCAGGTTGAGAACTGTTTTATCAAGATGCCCCCCCACCTGTCTTCCTCCCATTTCTTTAGCCCCTTGTGTCTTTGCCTTTAGGGTTCAGTCCATATCATCCCTCTGTAGACTTGACCTACTTTTTCCAGCCTGCATAAGCCTTCCCTCTCCCAAATGCAGGTGGCACAATTTGTCCATCCCAGCTAAGCTGGCACCCATCCCACCCTTCAGTTTGGACCTAGCTCCTCTTGGCTTTATGCCTCTGGATCCTTGGCAGACTTTGCACATTTCATCATTTGCTGCTCAGCTACCTCCACCTCTGCTCCAAACAGCAACAAGCACAGTTGCTCCTCTATGAGAAAGCAAGGCTAAAGTTCAGGGTCCTGCCAAGTGGTATTCTTGACTCAGCAGTCCATCCTAAGGAACCCTAAAGCCAGGAGAACGTGGTGAGTGGAGACAGGCTCTAGAGGAGGGATGGGGGGAATGTGAGCAGGGATTCCAGAATCTCAGGTGCAAATATGGGAGTTGCAAAAACAATGACGGACATGATGGCATATCTAAGGATCAAGCCAGGACCTGTGGGCAGATAGATGCTGAGAACAAGCCTGAACCGAGCCTGGGATAATAATGGTGGAAGCCAAGGACTAGGAAAAAAGAGAGCTATTTAAGTAGAAATGGTATTGGGTCAACTGAGGTTGCTAAACATTGATAGAATAAATGGATAGTCTCCTGGATGGTTGGGAAGAATGCAAGGGCCATGACACTCCTGCAGACAGAAGAGGCTGTCAGATAGCCCTGTCTTACTTTTCTATTGCAGTTACAGAATTCTATGTCCAAGGCAACTCATAAAAGAACACATTTAATTTAGGGCTGATGGTTCTAGGGTTAGAGACTATAACCATCATGGGAAGGAGCATGGTGGCAGCATGTGAGCATGGTGCTGGAGCAGGAGCTGAGAGCTCACATCTTGATCCATAAGCATGAGGCAGAGAGAGTTAACTGGGAAGGGTGTGAGCTTTTAAAGCACCAAAGCCAAACTGGGTGGTGGTGGTGGCAGTGTGCACCTTTAACCCCAGCTCTCAGGAGGCAGAGGCAGGTAGATGTCTTAAGTTTGAGTCCGGTCTGTTATACAGAGTGAGTTTCAGGACAGCCAGAGAAACTGTCTCCAACCATCCCGCCAGAATAAAATAAAACCTTGAAGTCCCCCACCCCTACTCAGTGACACATCTCCTCCAACAAGGCTGTACCTCCTAATCCCTCCTAAACAGTTCCACCAATTGTGGAACAAGAATTCAAATATATGAGCCTATGGGGGAGGGGGATTCTCATTCAAACCACCAAAACGTACATGGAGAGCTGGCTGGGGGGAGAAAGCCAGCTAACTGCATCAAATCACAAGAGAGTAGAGTCCTTTGTCACCTGCATTCCTGCAGCTCTGAACCAATCCCCAACAAAGCTGAGATTGTCAGCAGGTCTGTACACCTCCACTGTTAATCTACCAGTTTGATAAAACAGAAGGGTAAAAGAGTCTGGAGTTGGGGATAGAAAGGAACAGTCATCGCGTCTTGATGCTGGGATTGGAAACCAGTTCTAATCCCAAATCTGGATCTCTTTCTTCTTGACTCTGTTGCTCACATGACTCGCTTTGCCTTTGTATGTCTAAAAACAATGCAAATCTTCGTGAGTTTGAAGGAAGCTTCGTTTACACAGTGAGTTGTAAGCCATCCAGGGATAGACAGCGAGAGATCCTGTCCCCAAAACAGGAACAAAACAAAAAACAAAATCCTCAGAAGAAGGCCTTGGGTGGAGCTGAGAGGTGCAAGGAGGCTCTTTTCCCAGCTTCCCAGCTTCCCACAGTATGCCCCAGGTTGTCTGTGGGATGTCTGTGTCACCCCAGTTCCTACCTGAGCTGTTTTGATTCTTTCTCTCATATGAATCTGAACTGAAGATCATCAGAGAAAGGCAGAAGGCAGCAGAAATGAATGAGCTAGAGACAAACCCTCCAAGTAGTACTCTGACTTGAAATAGCTCAGCATCTGCAACTACAGAGCTAGCCCAATCAGCAAAGAGACGCCTCTGTATTCCAAATCACCGTCCAGGTACCCCCAGTGCATTCTAATCCCCACCATGTGCATATATGCCCAGAATCTTAATTCCTTATCCCGATGCTTCCTCCAACCAGCCCAATTACCTGGGAAAGCCCACCTAAAGCCCTTTGACATAACCATCTAAAATGGCAAGAGAGGCCTCCAGTAGCGTCTCAGAGGCAAAGTGAGAGTGGCTGCCTCTTTCCACACCGAGACATCGTCCACCCCTACCTCAGAGGCTCAGAAGTGTTAGAGGACCCATTAGGCCCCTAGAGACTTGCAGTAGAAATTAAGACAGTCTTCGGTCAATGTAGCCATGATACATCAGGCAAAAGAAAGAACCAGTCATGGGCCTATGTGTGGGAGAGCTAGCAGCTGCCCCAGACATTGCTGTGGGCCTGTGTGGGATCAGTCTTTTCTGTGATTGCAAACACTGGCTTTCCTACACACAGCTCACTGGGTAGACTGTGAGCCTCTTCTTTATCTTCAACCTCATCCTTACATATCACCAGGCACACTATGCAGTCTCCCTCAGGGTGGAGGAGAAGTAGGAGAGATGTTGTCCTAGAATATCCCTTTCAGGGGGTATGTATCCTAGAGGGATGTATCTTAGAGTTACGTTTCCCAGCACAGGCCTGCAGAGGTATCATCAGTGTGACAAACCCCTAGACCTCAGTAGGGCCCCAGCCTTAGCATAACTGACTCCATGATGGAAGTTCCATTCAGGCTGTAAAACTCAGCACATAGACAGCATCATCTGCCAAAAAACTAAAACAAAGGCCCAATCCATCAAAGTCCATAGTTCTGGGAAAGTCTCTAAATGTGCTAACCTTGCTTTTTGGCTCCTGTAGTTTTTGCTTCTGGCTAACTGTTCTTGCTAACTGAAGTATGTCAACCCAGAATGTGGTTTTTAGGCTACACTAGGATCCCTGAACACCCAGTGTAATCATTGGTCTGCTAATAGAGATCTTATATTGGCCTAAATCAGTGTTGAGGGGTCTTCTCTGGTGGAAACCCATAATCAACATCAGCACCACTGACTTTCTCAGGTGCTGTGCTGTGCACAGATGCTGTGTACACTGCAAAGCTCAGCTTGGAAGTCACTTCCTGAGCACTCATTGTATGCCTGCTGGTGTAGCTGAGCCATTACCCGGCACAGCAAAGTCACTGAACTGGACCACTCCGTGGACAGAAAGAAAGGCTTATTGGGAATCAAACTGCCAAGGCTATCTCTTGGGGACAGAGAGAAGCAAGATGGCAGAAAAGGAAATGCAGTCAGCAAGGCACAGGGGAGGGAGGTTGGGGGGGTGGGCAGAGCTGTGGCAGGCTTTGGACCTAACAGGTAAGACCCACTTCCAGCTCTAGGAGATTTACCGGGAAAGCTGTACTCCCAACTCAAAGAATGGCTATTCAAATGACCAAAACCAGGAGCCCCTTCTTGGTGGTTAGAGACTAATAACATAAAAACCTATAACCATGGGGATCAAGGCCTGCAATAAGAAGTCAAAATTTGATCTGAGTTTGGGGGAGGAGGTACATGGAAACAAATGTTCAAAAGAGGGATTACCCATGTCTGTTTACAAGCACATGTTGGTCGTTGTGCCAGAAGGAGGAAACAGAAGAGGAGTACCACATGGTACAGGTGTGGAGCCAGACAAGCAGATAAAGGTCACAGCTTAATGGGACAGAAGCTCTCGGTAGGGGAAGGATGGTGGGTAGATGTCCAGACCATGTAGGCTTAGTACATATCCTGCTGAAAATAAGCATAGAGGGAGGGAGAAAGCCAGATCACCACATACAACCATCACTACAACCACCACCACTCGACTGTACTTGAATCTGACTCCATTAGAGCTGCTTTGCTGGGGGGTGGGGGGGGTGGACAGAGCACCCAGACAGAGGCTGATGGTCACTACGGAATGAGAGACTACAGTATCATCTTTGGAGGGGACAGGGAGGTGGAGAAGGTAGGTTTACTCATAGCTGAGAGACTCCACTGTAGGAGCAGGAAGAAGCCCATCACGTCTTCAGCACATTCTCATATCGTCTCCCGCGTTCACAGTCCAGCCCTGTGGAGGGGTGTGAAGGCTAATCGCCATGGCCAGTGTGACTGGATTTAGAATCGCCTAGGAAATCCTCTGCTGAGTGTGACTGAAGGTGCTTTCGGAGAGGTTTAGCTGAGAGGTAAGACACACCCTGAATGTTCCTGGCACCACCCTGAGATCTGGGTTCCAGACTGAATAAAAAGTGGGAAAGGAGAAAGACAGGAAAGCGTCAGCAGCCATCGCCCCGTACTTCCTGACTTGTGGCCCCTCCCACCGCGGCATCTTCCTCACTGTGATGAACAGCACTTCCTCAAACTGTGAGCCCCTCCTTCCCTAAGTTGTTTTTGTCAGAGCGATGAATAAAAGTAAGGAAAACAGGGGACTGTGGCCTCGTTTTACAGTCAAGGGCACTCTGGCTCAGGGAGAGAAGGGGACTTGAGAAGGCTGGGCCACACAGCTTCCCAGGGGCCAGACCAGACCTGTCTGTTACATATATTGTTTAGTCAGGCTCCAACCTGTTAGGGGCAGCTAGGGTTGTTTGTTTGTTTGCTTGCTTGCTTGCTTTATCTTGTTTTTCATCTCTGTGGCTAATGAAGAACTGAGGTCAAGAGGAAGCAACCTGGACACAGGTGATGTGTGAAAGCCCAGAAGGAGAGGAGAGTTCTGCCCTCAGGGACAGGCAGACAGAAACCTTGGGAGACAAGTCACACACTTCTCTGGTAAGAGTGAACAGAGGTGAGGTAACGTTAGAATGGAATGTAACACAGACCTCTGGATGTTCTCTAGGCTCCTGAGAGCCTTCCTGAGAAAGGCGAAGGCGGGTCATTTCAATACCCCGCCCCATTCCCCACCTACCATCCACTGGCAGGACCCGCAGCTAACCCTTGCAGGATTTGCGTTCTGGCCTTCTGCTCTGGCAGAGCACTGCAATTCAGCTCCTCTCCAACTTGGCTAGGCGCTTGCTGTTTTGATCTAGTGGAAAGAGACTGTAGCAAGGGCTCAGATTGAGAACAGCAGACACTAAGATTAACCTTTGAGGTCGGGGACTCCCTCTTAGCCTGCTCTGCCATCCCCAGCTTCTTTCCGCTTGCTTGTCCCAGAGGTAGAGTCTGAAGCACCTAACACCCAGAGAAATTGGTCGCTTTTTGGTCCCAAGGATTCTGGTACTTAAAACAGCAACCGTGTCCCCAGACTTAACCAAATCGGTCGACCTTCTAAGAGAAGGCGCCCTGTTAAGCCACAGGCCTGTCCAGCCTTATCCTTCGCCCAGGGGTGGGGTGAACCTCAGGCCATAGGGTGGATCTGTAGGGTTTCCCCCACTCACAGGGCGGAGCACAGCTGGAGGAGAAAGGGCAGGGTGTTCCTGCTTCTGGTCCCAAGGATGCACTGGACCCTAGTGGGGAAGAAAGGTGTGTAGACCAACCTGCGGTACTGAGTCGCGGGTAGTGGGAGGAAGTTAATCCTCCAAACCCAATAAAACGTTAAATTCTGACTCGAACCTATCCTACGCACCCGGACTCTGGCGCACAGCACAGCAGGTCCGTGAAAGAGCCTGAACGCCGGACCCGCCCACTCGAGGGTAGAGAGACCCAGTGTGGCTCGCACACGTGTGTGTGTCCGCGGGTGCCTGCGCGTGCAAGTTGAGAGGGTCTCGGCGTCCCCCGCACTCTCTCTTTCTCTCGGGGATTCTATAATTTGCCTTCCTTTGTTCTCAAAATAGTATGTGAATGCTGCCGGCGCTGCTCTCGGGAGGGGTGGGGGCTGCTGCGCGCTCGCTCGCGCGCAGAGTTAGCTGCAGGGTTACAAACAGTCTCTCCTGCTCCCCCGGCCTGAATTAATGTGTTACTATTTTGGGCGAGCCAGTGTTTCCAGGGGAAACCTAATGACGCAATGACGTCAATGCAGGTCAGCAGCAGACTCTCCGGGAGGGCGGGCGGGCTCCCGGCTTTCAGGCTCCGCGCAGTCTGCGGGCGGGAGGGTGCCAGCGAGGTGGTGAGGGCGGCGGGTGCGGGGGCGCAGCAGCCCTGGCCAAGCCCAGAGACCTGAGGACACCCCCCTCCCAGCGCTCTAAAGCGGGCAACTTCCCGCTGCCCGGGACGGAGTTTCTCCCTTGCCCACGGACATCCAGGAGGCGGTGTGGAGGGCAAGCAGGGTAACCCCCACTCCTAAACCACATCTATCCAAGGGGAGCCCGAGGAGCCAGCAGGTCCGGACTCGCTGAGGAGGCTCCTCGTGGGGCCTCCCACGCACAGGTACGCGCTGGTCCTCTGGGTGTCTTCCGTTTGGGAGGGAGACACATTTTCATCCACTCTCCTCTACTGTCCTGCCACCATAAATAAATGGGCGTTTGGGGAAAGAAGAAGAAGGGGTGTCTTACGAGCCACTCATTGCCTGTCGCACCCCTTCTTTGTGGGCCTAAAAGCCGAATGCTCCACTTCAGCATCTTTCCTGGTCTCAGACTAGTATTGGGACTTCCTTACTGGTTATGCCTCCCTTGGGATCACCATCTGAGGCCCAGCCACAAAGCGGGAGGGACGTCCAGGCCACACAGGCCAAGGTGATGCTAAACTGGAGAGGTACTTCGGTGGCCTGGTGGGAGCCAGTGTTGGTGTTTTAAAAGGGTGAACAGAACTGCTTGGGTGTGTTTGATGTGCCCATTTAGTGTGTGTGCACCTACCCACGGGGGTCTATGTGCAAATGTGTCTGTGCCACCAGCGTACATGAGAACGCCTTGCGTATCCTTCCTTCCTATGCATTCGTGGTGTCTTCCCTGAGTGCAGGAGTCCTTTCCCCGACTGTTGGTCCAGATTGCACCTTGCTCCCAAGGGGGATCCTTGCCAGCTTTCCCTAAGCTGACCACAGCATCAGATTGCTACATTCTTCTCAAAGCTCAACCTGTCTTCTTGCCCCAACTAACCCGTGCGCTTCCTTTGAGGATAAGTAGAAGAGGGGGGAGAATCAAGAGGGAATCCCTTTCTACCCGCCCCCTCTAACTTGTGGCGTTGTGGCGGAAGCACAACCTCCTCGGGGCTCCTCCTTTTAGACCCGCTGCTCTCCAATTTCAGCACCTCGGCGCGGACAGCTCCAGGCCTGTACCTGCGTAGCCTCTGGTTCCCCCCCCACCTCCTTGGGAACTATGGGAGCCAGACCTTGGAGTGAGCAATCCCTGGCCCCAGCCTACACCTCCTGCCCAGGGCCTTCTCAGTTTCTAACTAGCTCCAGAACCCAATTCCAGATCCTTCTCCCAGCCTCCCAACATACACATCACACAGGAGTCTTCTGTGTCAGGTAGCCGGGACCTCCTGCTCTGCCACTGTGCTCTTCAGTTCGTTTAATGAATAAAATGAGATTTCCACTCCCTGAAAGGCAAGCCAGCCTACTGACAGCAGAAGAGTGGGAATGGAGCCCTTAAGACACTCCCTCCCCAGTCTCACCCTCTCTTTAGTTTCTTTTCCTAATCCAGACCTCCTTGGGTCTGAGGTCTGGGGTAAATTCACAGCCCCTCACTAGTCATGGGTTCCGGGACTCTGTATAAAATAATATTCAAGAAGGTTCTTGTAAGAGTATGCCCTGGGCTTCCCATGAAATCTCCAGGCATACATTTTAAAAATGTATTTACTTACTTACTTACTTACTTACTTATTTTTGTAGTGATAGAGTTCTATGCAATCCACACTTAGCAGGCTGTGACCACTCGGCAAACTGGAGACAGCAGCACACACATTCCAGTACAAATGGAATCCACGATAAAGCAACTGCCCGTAGCGTGCTCCATTCCTGCATTCCACGGCCAGTAAAGCACTGGGGTATTGTCTCAAACACACTTCAATCCTCCCACTTCAGGAATCTCCTCATCATCCCAGCTCTTCCAGGAAGAGCTAAAAGGGCCTGTGGGCTATCCCAGTTGACACAGGGACTGGCAGAAAAAAAAGCAGGAAGAAGTCACCTCTTTCCATTCTGTTCCACCCAGTTTTGGAGACAGGCAGAGTCCCTTCTGCTCTGAAGCCTGAGTTTCAGTTAATTCTTTTCATTAAATAGTCTCTCTGGGCAGCAAAGAGTAGGCCAACATTGTCAGGTCTGACCCAGGGCAGATCCAGGGGTTGCCTTTATACTGCCAAGGTCAGCAGTACAGAATGAGGTCTGGGCTTAAGGAGATGGTCACCCCTCTGCAGAAGCTCTGGGGCCTGGAGTGCCCAGCTCACACACTGTCAGCAGGAAATGGCCTTTCTTCTGAAATGGCCATTGTTCTGTTTGATGCTGAGCTACCAGGGAGAGACAAAAAAAGGCCCCCTAGCTGGGGACAAGGAAAGGAGTGATGGCCATCTAACCCAGTGGCTCTTTCTTGTCACAGCTCAACTCCTATGACATCCTCAGTGTTTCACGGGGTTCCAGGAGGTACAAGGAAACAACTGTCCTCCAAAATGAGTTCATTTCATGACAGAAGAGCCATGCTTGACCAGGTTAAAGAAGCAGCAGTGTGGATATGCATGCAAACAGTACAAAACTGTGCCTTCCATTAAAGGTCAGTGGACTCCCCAGAGTCTTTCAGCCAAAACGAACTCTCCTGAGAGTACTAAACTACTGTCTTCTACCTAGCTCCATTTCTGGACATTTGTCAAGTTTCCTTAGCTTCCTGGCTCCCCTCTTTGTTCAGCTGGGTAACATCTGGCTATGGCCTCAGGGAAGAGTGGCCATGGTCAATCAGGTGCAAGGAAGTGTGGCCCGGGATACAAGCCTGGCTTCTCTAGTTACTCAGAGCAGGGACCTTGGGGAGGAGCCAGGGAAGGCGGCTGGTCTTGCTGTCCTGGAAGCCAGCACATGGCATGTATACTGGGTGGCAGAGAGACTCCTATGGCTCTTCTTGCCTGACTGCAGGCATCATAAACCAGGGTACCTTCTGGTCTTCATGGCCAGGTGCTCAACAGAAAGTTGAACTAATGAAAGTCTAGTCCAAGCACAGGCCTCAAATGCTCCTTTCAGTCCCATGCTGACTGCATAAGGTAGTCCCCATGATGGACCTGAGGTTCTCCATCTGCGTGAGGGGCATTGGTGATGACACCCACAGCTTGGGAGCTGGCTTGTTCTGAGGATGCATGACCGACACTGGATTAGCACTCGAGATCCAGCTGGGAGAGCTGGTACTTTGTTCACGAGAATGCCTGGGATCCTGAGAGGCTGGAGTCCCCTGGAGCCTGAGGAAGGTTGATCCAGGTCAGGTGGTAGCTTTCCTGCTGCACAGTGAAGATCTCTCTTCACCGGGGTCTCAACTTCTCCCTGTAGAGAGAGGTTAGGCTCTCTTGGCTCAAACTCTTGGGCTCCACCAGTCAGAAACCAGAGCCTCCCTTCTCCCTGTGTCAGAGAGTTTCCTCGGAGGCACAGATAAGGGATTGCTAGCTCTAGGTTGGCCAGATCATCCATCCCAACCCCCGGCCCTATCTGGCATCCCCTGGCTCCCTAAATAACGGACAGGATAAGGGCCTCCACAGCAAAATGGCAGTGATCCTGAAGGTTGTTCTTGGGGCCAAGAAACTCGGAGTTTTCTCCTGAAGGCTTACATATAAACCGCACTGTCTTCCCACCAGAGCACTGAGCCTAAGAACATTGAGTCAAGGTCCAGCAACAGGGTCTTCTTCATCTATTTCCTTGTGTGGAACTCACAAGTCTTAAAGCACAAGTCTCCTGTGTGGCCAGCCTTTGAATCCTGCACCTTTCAGGAGATTTGCAGTTCCTAGGCATCCTTTAGCCACTTTAAGGGTGAAACTGACTGGGAGAGCTTCATTTCAGCACAGAAAAGCAATGTGCGTACTCAGTGCTTCTGCTTCCTCCGGGGTAGTGGTCCTCAACCTATGGGTCGCTACCCCTTTGTGGGAGTCAAATGTTATGAATTGTAAGGTAAATGTCTGTGCTTTCCAATGGTTACCTAAGACCTCCGGAAAGCACAGGTATTTATCTTACAATTCGTAACAATAGCAAAATTAGAGTTATGAAGTAGTATCAAAAGTAATTTTATGGTTAGAGGGGGGTCACCACAACACAAGGAACTGTATTAAAGGGTTACAGCATTAGGAAGGTTGAGAACTAACGCCCCAGAGGCTACAATTTCAGGGCTGACACCAACACTGGAAAAGTAGTTGTGAGACTCACTCGGTGCCATCTCTCTTGCCTATGTAACCTTGGAATAGTCATTTGATTCCCAGCATGGAAATGGGTGAAGTATCACCAATCAATGACCTTCATGGGGCCAGCGAGTGATGCCATACAGTAAAGACAAATAGGTCACAGACATATGCTACACCTAGTTTCTCAATCAGGTATGTTTGGCAGCAGTGTCTTGGTCACACATTCACACACAGCCTGAGGTTGAAAGGCAGTACATTGCATGCAGGACACATGAGAAATGCACTCAGAGCTACATCAGGCCTGCATAAGCTGCAATGGCTTTCAAGAGGCAGGCTGTATGGTGAGGAGGAGGAGGAGGAGGATTCAGTGGGCGTGTCCAGATCCCTCTGTGGGCTGATGGGGGAGTAAGAAGGTCCAGCTGAGAACCAGGTAGTGAGCCACTGGCCTCTCTGTGAGGAGAACTGACCAGGTAGGGAATGTTTCCCACACAGTAGGGCATGCCTGGAGAAAGCACAAAAACTCAGAGTTGTTAGGACTTGCTGGGACATAGATGTCTTAGTTAGGGTTTTACTGCTGTGAAGAGACTCCATGACCAAGGCAAGTCTTATAAAAGACAACATTTAATTGGGGCTGGCTTACAGGTTCAGAGGTTCAGTCCATCATCATCAAGGTAGGAGCATGGCAGCATCCAGACAGGCATGGTACAGGCAGCACTAAGAGTTCTGCATCTTCATATGAAGGCTGCTAGCATAAAGAATATCAGCTCCCAGCCAGCTAGGATGAGCATCTTATAGCCCACACCCACGGTGACACACCTACTCCAAAGGGCCATACCTCCACATCATGCCACTCCCTGGGCTGAGCATATACAAGCCATCACAGATGTCAAGGCAGCACTTGAAGGTTTCAGCTTTCACATACAATGCTCTAAGGCTGTGTGTTCTGTCTCGTTCATCTTCATGATACCCCTACAAGAGGGTTGCAGTCTTACGGGGAAACAGGCTGAGTATAAGACATGATCACCCAGATCGAGCTGTGACCTCGGTCTCCCGATGGTAGTGTGTACTCTCTGCAATGTCTGCATTGACTTCTCAAAACAGGCATAGTGAGAAACAGCGTACTCCAGATGTCCCAGGATTCTCTGCAGCTTTTCTTTGATTATAGTTGGGAGGCCATGGTAGAGACTCTAAAGCACTTTTGACACCCCTGATTCCAGATCCTGTAGCTGATGAATTGATTTGCATGTTACGGCACCAGAATCTCACTTGTGAAGGTCAGGGTGGGTTCAAGAGCATGGTAGAAGAGCTAAGTTAGTGAGAAGAACTGGATCCTAGCCAACCTCAGTCTCCCCTGCTGTGTGGCTTCAGGCCCACTTATTCTCTGGGCTCAGGCTCCTCAGCAATGACTGAGGGGAAGATGGATGAGCACACAGGCTCTTCTAGTTTGATTGTGTTGCGACTCTTTGCAAGAACTGTAATCTGTGGAATAAAAAGGCCCGTCTATAGAGAAAGTGGGTTCCAGGACAGGGGTGGTCCTTGTGGGTCAGAAAGAGTCACATCAACTCAGTCTCTTGTTGTGAATAAATGGTGGTGTGGTGGGTGTGTGAGTCAAGACCTAGCCCAGCCCAGCCTCATCTGCCTCAAGGAAGGGACTGGACATGGCTGGCCAAGGTTAGTCTCCAGAAATTCCTCTGGGGACAGAAAAGTATGTGCTATTTTTCCATCTTGGTTTCTGAGTCCTGAAGGGTTGACCTCTAACTCAGCACAGTCAGCAGGCTCCCTTTAGGCCTTCTCTATGCGCCTGTGATTTGCTGTGCCCTTAGCTTGGTCCTTTCCTTCCTGTGGGATTTAACAAATAAATATCACTTCAGCTTTAATTCCATATAAACTCAACTTTAAAAATAAAAGTCTCAGAAAGTCCTTGTGTCCGCCCCGGAAGCTCCCTCCTCTGTCCTTGGCCCTGTTTTCTTGAGATTTGGGGGTTTCTACCGCCTACAGGGACGTGAGTGTGCTAAAAGAACAAAAAATAATGACAGCTGCAGAAGCTGCTGAGACTGAAGCTCACATATCCTGGAGTAGCAAGCCAGGTCGAAACTGGAGGCCTCTGTGTTTGCTTTGTGATCTTCCGTCTCATCAGCGTGGCTGTAGGTCTGCAGGATTGTCGCCAAGGTCAGGTGGCCACACCACCCCACGTTGTTACCAGCAGTGGCCTAGCCCTGGTAAAGCTGAGCAGTCCACTGTATAGCCTCTAGGCTTCAGGCTAGCCTGCTTTAAAGGGCTTGTGTTTGATTTCACCTTTTAGTCTGAGGCAAATCCATGTCCTCCTGATGCCTCCATTGGCTGGCTGCTAATAAACCATCTGCTCCCTAGCTGGTTTTCTAGCTGTGAGTTTGTGAGGATGAGAAAGTTTTCCCTGAGGCAGTCACCCTGACTGGTTGAATTCAAGGGGTCAGGACTTATTAGTGAGGTGAAGACAGGCCCCGTGTGGACACTTCCACACGCCAGTGGGGTCTTGATGACTTCCAGAAAAAATCAGCTCGAATTAAGTTGCAGTGGGATGGATGTGTGCACGTTGACGTTCACATTGAAGTGAGTTGAAATGAACTCTTCTATGGTCATATAGCACTTACCAGGAAAGTGAAGCCTCAGGTCTGACTTTTACACCCAATCCCCCCATACCTATGGCCATTCCTTGGAAGCACAGCCTAAGACGGTGGCTTCTACCTTAGGGAGAGGACATTGTAATACTCACCTGTGGAACTTAAGATGCTTGGGGATCTGATTTAATTAATATGAGTATGGTCCAGAGATCCTGATTTAATTAATATGGGTGTGGTCCAGGCATCAACAGTTTGTAAAACTCCCCAGGTAAGTCTAGTAAGCACCCAGAACTTAGGCTCCTCCATGACTGAAAGAGAGCCCAGGCCAGAGTCTTCCAGACCACATCAGACCTTGGCTTTCGACTCTTTCCTCTAGATGTTATTAATTAATTAATTTCTGTTTTTGTTTCTTGAGACAAGGTCTCAAGTATCTCAGGCTGGCTTCGAATTTGCTGTGCAGCTGAAAATGATCTTGGACTCCTGATTGTCCTCCCTGTACCTTGTAAGTGCTGGGCTCATGCACTGCCAGCATGTGTTACAAGAATCCATTTTATACGGTGCTGGGGATCGAACACCGGGCTTTATGTAAGCACTTTGCCAAGTGAGTTTATTTCTCCAGCTTGATATAATCAGTTAATATATTACACTTTAGAAAGCTCTCTCGGTGACCGGTGACCCTATTCAGCAAAGTTTGAAAGCACTGGCCTGGGATGGGACCTGGCTCCCTCTAAGTCAGCGGTATCAGGAGGTCCCAGCAGCCTGTTGGAAACAGCAGACTTTCAGGCCCCACCTTGGTCTACTGAATTAGCATCACAGTTCAGCAAGACTTCCAAGTAATTTGCATACACTTTTAAAAAATTGGCTTAATGAGCTGTTTGCTTAGTCTGGCTGATTGATTTCCTTTAATTCCAGCTCTCTATAGGCAGAAGCAGAAGGATTTCCAGGAGTTTGAAGCCGGTCTCAGTAGTAACTCAGGCTAGCCTGAGTTACACAGTGAGACCCTGCAGATAGATAGGTAGGTAGGTAGATAGATAGATAGATGAAAAGGCTTATGATATAATTAAAAAGCAGATGAGAGTTTTTTCTTCTCTTTTATCTTTTTTGTTTAAACAATTCATCTATCTGTTGACTCATCGATTTGGTCATTCTGCTGATAACCTGTGAGCACATGCTACATGCTGGTACCATGCTGGGCATCACTTATTCAAAGAGGAACAGGGGTGACAAGGCATGGCTGTCAGTGATAACCCAAAGGTGAAGATAGTCCTTGTAGAGGCTTGAGGGGAATGCTGTATGAGAATTCAAGGAATGTGCCCTCTGCCCTGGTAGCAAAGGAATTCTGCAGGGTCTGATGCAGTTGGTTACAGAGGGAGGCTCGGATGGTTGCCAGTGAGACTGACTGACTGACAGACGGACTGCTAAGGGGTGTTCTAGACCCTTCAGAGGAATCATGGCTTTAGCTGTGGACAATGACAAGCCCATGGAAGACTATCTTCACCTTTGGGTTATCACTGACAGCCATGCCTCGTCACCCCTGTTCCTCTTTGAATAAGTGATGCCCAGCATGGTACCAGCATGTAGCATGTGTTCACAGGTTATCAGCAGAATGACCAAATCGATGAGTCAATGGAGAGATGAATTGTTTAAACAAAAAAGAAAAAAGAAAGAGAAGAAAAACCTCTCATCTGCTTTTTAATTATATCATAAGCTTTTAAAATCTATCTGTCTATCTACCTACCTACTTATCTATCTATCTGGTAAGAGAAAGGGGAAATGTCATGAGTCGTTTGTTCTCCATGGTGGAAAAATCCAGAAAAGTACTTGAAGACCCAGTGAGCAAGTGGACAGTAAGGGGAGAGAGCAGGAGAGGAAGCTTGACGGGTGGTTCTGTTGGAGAACTCCAAGATTTAGGAGCAGGGAGCATCTTGGGTGTAAATGAGACACTGAGTAAGACTGGCAGTCGGTCAGACACAGGCTGGAGGTGGTGCCATTCCGTGAGACAACGGCGTGTGAAACTGAATATGCTAAGGCAGGCTGGGCTGCCAGTTGTGTAGAATCATAACCAAGAAAGGAAGCCGTGGATCTGAAAGCCCACACGGTCAGGGCGGTCAGGGGCTGTTGAAATCATGGGAGCAAAGAGCCAGCGTTTAGGGAAGGAAAGAGGATCCACAGCAAACTGAACTTCACTGTGTACAGGAAGAAAGGGAGACAAGACAGGAGACGAAGTTGGAGTAGGGAGAAGGAGCCAGCAGAGACGGCATAAGAGAATAGATCGGAAAATGAAAACAAGACTCCATAAGGATACAGAGAACATAATTCAAATGCTGCAGAGATAGAGAGACAGAGAGAAAGACAGAGAGACAGAGACACAGAGACAGACAGACAGACAGACAGACAACAAAGAGACAGGCACAGAGACAGAACAGATCGCAACAGTAAAAGGTACCGAGGAAGAAGATGCAAGTGGGGGTGTTGATTCAACACGGAAAAAGGAAACATTGTTTCAAAGAGAGGTAAGATTCAGAGAGCTGTTTCCTGTTCGGGTTAGAGGAAATGAGCCAGTTTCTGAGTACAGACGATGAGTCAAAATGGCGAAGGATGAGGAGGGAGAGAAGGGAACTGGTAGTCATTCTGAGAACAACAGATTGCATCTTGGCGAGGAGTGTTAAAGTGGTACTCATCATCTTCTCTATCCCCTGGGGAGAGGCTCACTCACCTTCTGCCAATCAAGACAACAGTGGGCTAAGGCTCCGGGGAGCAGGATGGTTGGGGTGTCGGTAGGTCCCTTCTGTGGTGGTCCCAGCCTGCAGAATGTTACAATGTTTCCAGCCACAGAGCTTCAGGAAGTGAGGACTTTGAAGGTGACTGGTTTCCTTGAAGTCTGGGGAATTGCCACAGAAAGAGCAAGAAGAAAAGGGATTAAGGAGTTGGGGGAGTGTACCACTTATACACAAAGGCCATTGTTTTTGTCTGATGCAGGCCAAATGCAAGGGCAGTCACTGCCTGTCAGTGAGCCTTCCTCATAAAGGTGAAGAGTAGTGGGGTTACTGGTTCCTTAGCTGTGTGTATGGAGCCGTTTGGAGAAAGCCCTACAGGCTCTGTTCCAGGTTTACAGGTGGCTGTAGGGATAGGAGACCTCTCTCTTACCTCTGCTGTTTGCTCTCTAGCCCTTGAAAGAATCTCAGGATCTCAAGATCTCAGGATTGGAGGGAACCTAGTAGTCTCTTAGTCCAATGGGTCTCAAGCCGTGGTGACCCCTGGAGGCATTCTGAAGTAATCGGTGACTGGGGTTGATTATCATAATGATTAGAGGCACGTAATTAACATTTAGGAGGAGGAGGAGGCCAGCATGCCTGGCTGTATACTGTACACAAAACAAGCTTGCACAGACAGCCTTGATGGGTCCCTTGCCTGCCAGAGAGCTTTCACACATTTTCCCAAGCAGTAAAACACGATTGACAAAAACCCTTGAGTGGAGTTTACACATTTACACCCTTGAGCCGTCTAGAACCTTTCTGTATATAAGTTAAGAAGAGATTATACTTTTTACAGGTTGAAGTGGATGCTCTGGCGTTATGAATTATAAACTAATTCATTTTAATTGTATTATCAATTAGAGAGTTACATTGACTTTTTTTTTTAAATTCTTATTTCTTGAAAGTAGGCTTTTCTGTTATTTAGTTTCAAGATAGCAAGAACCTAGCCCAGTCTTTCAATCAGTAGGTTGAATTCCCTCTACAGTAACTCCCCTTGCTGTCTGCTTAAACAGTTCGAGAATGGCACTCAGCACCTGCCCAGGTCGTTGGCTCCTTCAAGGGAGCTAGAGTTTATAAATGATTGCCAGGAAGAACAGAACCTTCCACTCAGTACCTTGCCGCCCTGTTTGACAGTCCTGTGTGTCTCGCTACATAGGAAGTGACAGTTCTCTTCCATGAGATTTTCCTGATACTCATGGATGCCACTGGCACTGCACTTTTTCACCTGTACACCACAACATTTGTGTCGAGACAGAATCTTTCTCTATGTGACGTGACTTGGGGGCCCCTTGTTATGCAGACCAATCTAGATACTGTACTAAGCAGGAAGTATTGAGAAACCTGGATAACTTAAGTTATCAAAGGATAGTTTATAGACTCTTGATCAGCTTTTGCTACCCACTGCACCAAGCTCTGGGGGGGCAGAGGTGATGCAGAAGCATCTTTTACCTTCAGGAGCTTATCTTGGAGTGAAATTCAGTAAGACGAGAGGTGAGTGCACACCCTTGTCTCCTTACCCTCCTTGGGCTGTTCTAGAATTATAGGCAGGGGTTTATTTTATTTTATTAAAATTTATCAGAAGAGGGCATCAGGTCCCATTACAGATGGTTGTGACCCACCAAGTGGTTGCTGGGAATTGAACTTCGGAAGAGCATCCAGTGCTCCTAACCACTGAGCCATCTCTCAGCTCCACTACACCCCCCCCCCCAACCCAATGATTTATTTTTGAATCATTATTTTTAAAATCACATCTGTGTGTATGTGTGTGCCAGGAGAGCCCAGAAGAGGAAGCCAGATCCCCTGGAGCTGGAGCTATAAGTGCCTGATGTGGGTGCTGGTGACCAAACCTGTGTCCTCTGGAAGAGCAGTCAGTGTTCTTAACCGTTGAGCCGTTTCTTTACCCAGCGGGGGTTTTATTTAAAAAAGAAACTCCTTACCAAGGAATGATGAAGAAAGGCCATGCACAAAGGGGAACTTCCATTAAATTCTACAAGCTCCAAAGCATGGAGGGGGTGGTGTAGTATGGCCACATAGAAGAGTGATTAGCTTAGAGTGATTTAGCTTAGAGTACCCAGAGACAGAGTGGGGGAGGGAAGAGAAAGGGTTTCCTTCTTTCCTAGAACCCCTCCTTGGGTGCAGTCTGCAAAGGGCCTGCAGTAGCAGAAGCAGGAGTGGGAGCTGTAACCAAAGCAGAGGGATTAAAGGAAGTGTACTGTGTCATGCTCCATGGCCTTATTTAAGCAAACTGTTTTCATTCAGTGTTTTGTCCTTCAACTGGGGGGCTAGAAGTTTCTTCTCCAGACAACTATGGATCCCTAAGTATGACAAATAATTCTCAACTAAATTTAGCTATTGAGAAAAACCTCACCTATATGTGTACAGCTCTGAAATAACCAATATCAAATTCTTAAATATTTACATGTATGTGTGTGTGTCTGAGCGTGTGCGTGTGTGTGTGTGTGTGTGGACTATATATGTGCAGGTATCCTCAGAGATCAGAAGAAGGCATTGGGTCCCCTGGAACTGGAGTTACAGGCAGCTGTGAGCTGCCATACGGATGCTGGGAACCCAACCCAGGTCTTCAGCAAAGAGCACAAGGCACTCTGAACCACTCAGCCGTCTCTCCCTTGCAATGTCTTATTTTTAAGTGTATGAATAGATGCTGCCCCATATGTTCTAACCCCGAGGGTAGTCTTCAACAAGACTGAAGCTGAGGAAGAGAAAGAGAAAAGGACCCCAAGGAAATAGAAATAATATCAAGAACAGAAAGACCTAAAAACAAAGGAAGCAAAGCTCACATTCACATCCACAGGGACTGGGGAACGGCAGAACTCCAAGGGAGACAACGCTGCTGCAAATGAAAACAGTTTTTAAATGGCTGCCAGAAGAAAATACTCAGGAAAACTGAAGAAGAGGGAAGTCTCTTTCTCAGAAAACAGAGCTGTAAAAATCCAATAGAATTGCAGACTGCAGCTAAGGAGAACCCTCAGAAAGCAGGCTAACAAGACATATGGAAAAGATAACAGGGACGACGGGAGAATCGATTGGGAAGGTTCATACCGGACTAATGGGCATCCCAGAAAGAGACAACAGGGAAAATTGAGAGAAAATGATCAAATAAATAATAGAGGAAAATTCTCAACCCTGAAGCTTGAGGGCCTTTAAAGAGCCTGCTGAGTTGATCCAGCAAAGAATCAACATCTATCTGCAGCAGTGTGTGCCAACCTCAAATTCCAGTGACAAAGAAAATAAGAAAAAAAATGCTCAGGGAAAACATATAAAATTCCAATAAACATTAAAATGGCGTGAGGCATTTTCATGACTCCAGAAAGCAGACGGAACAGGCCTTTGCAATTTAGAGAAAAAGTCACCTGAGTTCAATAGCCAGAAAAATGATCGTCGTGCTCTGGGGTAGAACAACGGCGTTTTTCAGCTCTGGTAAGGGCTTGCTGACTTATTTAAGAAGGTTATTAACAACATGCTTCATGGCAGGCCTGCAGCACAGGTCTGTAATTCCAGCTACTCTGGAGGCTGAAGCAGGAAGACAAGTTAAAGACCTGCCTGGGGTACAGAGTGAGTTCTAGGCCAGCCCAGGAAATTTGGTAAGAGCCTCTCTGTCAAAGACAAAACATAAAAAGGAAGACCACGGCCTTAGCTCAGTGGTAGAGGTCTTGCCTACCATGCAGAGGAAAAGACTTAAGCCAAGAACGTCAGACAGAAGTTCAGAACCAGTGGCTTTCATCTGGAGAGCATCCGAGTGACGTCCCAGGCTGCCCCAGCCTGGTAGCTACTGCACATGTTGGAGTACTGCCACCCAATTTGCAGCCCTAAGACAGAGGGGTCACAACAGGGATTGCACAGAATAAAATGAGGGGCCAGAGTTGCTACTTAAAGGAGACCCTGGCAAAAACATCAGAAAGTCAATGAGAAATTCCAAAATTCTGCAAACACAAAAATTAGTCCTTGTGAGAAACATGGACCATTCTTTCTGGTCCTGGCTGAAACAAGCTTTAGTAACGACTCTTGCTACAAGTGGAGAATACAAGTCTTAAGGATGTCTGGATCTGTCTAGTCAGTCAGCACAGCGGAGACAGTCTTAAAGCTACTACTGACACTCAAGTAGATTTAAATGTGAATTAGTTAGGGGGCAGGAGAGATGGGTCCATAGTTAAGAGCACTGACTGTACTTCCAGAGGGCCAGGGGTCAGTTCCCAGCACCCACATGGCAGCTCGCAGCTGCCTGGAACTTCAGTCCGAGAAGAACCAACACTCTTTTCTGGCCTCAGTGGGCAAAACAAAAGTAACCTTAGAATTTTTTAAAATGTAAATTCTTAGTTAAATGCACGGTTCACCAAAGGCTCTAGCTGACAGGACGCAAGGGCTAGGCCGTGTAGTGACTGTAGGGAGGTGGGCCAGCTTCTCTAAATGGTCTTTGAAGAAGTTTAAAATATATATGTATTTTTAATTTAATAAATTTATTTGTGTGTCTATGCGTGCACATGTGTGTGTGCACTTGTCTGTGTCCCCAGAAAATTATGACTAGATAGAACAGGACCATAGCAATTGTAGACTTGGTCTTAAAACTTCACAGTAGTAAGTGGGAGTCACCAGTGAGGTGTTGTTGCTGTTGTTTGTTTGAGACAGGGTCTCACTATGTAGCCCAGGCTGTTCTGGAACGCACTATGTAGACCAGGCTGGCTTCAAACTCACAGAGATCCTCTTACCTTGCCTCCTGAGTGCTAAGATTAAAGGTGTGCACCACTGTGCCCAGCTCAACAATGAGTATTTAAAAAGAAAGGTGGTTAGGATGGAATTTCTATGTTTGGAAAAATACCATGCCCACAGTAAGTCTGGAAGCTTATTATAAAAGGCTCTGGAATGCGGAGGGAAATCCTTTTGGTCTTTGCAGCTTGTCAGGAGGGGATTGTGGTGGCCATGGTGGGAGGTGGGAAGAAGCCCATTTAAGTAAATACTTGAAAGCAAATGTGTTGCGGAGGCAGTTGTTAGGTAAGTTAGACGAGAAAGAGGGTGGGTGCTTGTCTGGGAAAGTCCAGAGAAGGTGTGCAGAGCCCTCCGGGAAGGTCAGTGTGTGAGACGCTAGGGTCTTCTTGCAGAAACTGGCTGGGATGAACAGGCTGCCGGCTCTGGGTAAAGGGCAGTGCTGAAGTTGCAGACTAGGAAGCCATCTGCCTGTGGGGGGCAATGGAGGGAGGCGAGAGCTCCCCACAGGAGGCTCTTTGGTCCAAAATCTGGACCAGGGACAAAAAGTAAATCTGGAGGTTAGCATTTAAAAAGCAAGGTAAGCCAGAAACAGTGGTGCACATCTAAACCCCAGCAGGCAGAGGTAAGGAGAGCCTGACTTGAGGCCAGCCTGAATTGCCTTTGAGTAACCTTGTCTCAAAATGAAATGATAAAATAGGTCAGTTGAAGGCTGCCATGCGTGGAGCTGGGCATTGTTTCATGACTTACCGCTCAGTTTTATTTCTTCTCCTGTGAAATACCTATTTTGCGTTTGGATTATTTTTCCATTTCTATTATTTATTTCAAACCAAACTCATCAGCTAGCTTAATGATAAAGCCATGGAAGGATTCCCACTAGAGTAAGGAGCAGTTAGATGAAGTAGTAATTAAAGCAGTTAAATAAGAAGAAGAAATGAAGCGCCAAATTACAGAACAGGAAGCAAAATTGTAGCTTTAGTGTTAAATGACCTGATTGCATAAGTCGAAAATCCAAGAAAATGACAGGGGAAAAAAATGTAGCTAGCAAGAATTCAATGGGATTGGTGATGTAAAATTAATAAAGAAAATTAATAGCATTCCTCAAACAACAAGAAGTTTATAATTACAACAGAAGGGGAAAACTGATTGTAATAGCAATAAAGACACAAGGATCACACGAGGAATTTACAACATTCCTGAGGGTCACAATAGAAGGAGCTTCAAAATAGAAATAAAAAGTCTCATTCTTTACTTGGAAATTGCTTATCCAAACTATTACAATGATGCTCATTCTTCTTAAATTATCCATGATATTTAATTAACTGGGTATCTTTTATTCTTGGAATCTGACAGGTTTAGTCTTAAGTGTTTGTGAAAAAATAAAAACACTCTCAAATATCCAGGAAATCTAGTCACCTCAGACGAGCTCAGCTCACTTCTTTGTGAAAACATAATTAAAATAAAGAAGGACTGGAAAACATTCAGTCAGAGCAGTAGAGGGAATGACGCACTCGGAAGGAGAGCCAGGTTAATACAGGAAGTTACTGTTCCCTGAAATGGCATGTCACCCGAGCTGCTAAGACAAGCTGTTTAGTATGTAAGGCCCCAATAGCTGGGGCCGTATTTTGGAGATCAAGTGACTCTGACTTCAATCTTTACATCAAAAAAGAGGAAACATTTAAAAATTGAAAGTGAAGTCACAGAAGTACTAGAAGAAAACATGGAATACTTTATATATACTTAGTATATATGTTTACATAAGTATGTGAATATATATGTACTTAGAACATATGTATACATAAGTGTGTGAATATGTATATATAAACACATACACTTAGTATATATGTGTGCATAAATATGTAAATATATGTGAATGCATAAGTATGTGTATGTATGTATGTGTATATATGTATATATATATATGTATATATACACATACATACACACACACACATATTCTTTTTTGTATTCTTTTTTGTTTGTTTTTTGAAGCAGGGTCTTACTCTATAGTCAGGACTGACTTTGAACTAGTGGTGTTCCTATTGCCTTAGTATCCCAAGTGCTACCATCACACATGTGCCACCATACCTAGTGCGCTTTCTCATATATATATATATATATATATATATATATATATATATATGAATATATGTGAAATTAATATAGATATATTATGTATTCATATATATGAATAGCTATATAATAATAACATAGGTATGGGTTGTCAGGTAACTCAGCAGGTACAGGCACTTGTTGCCAAGTCTGACAGCCTGAGTTTGTGCTCTGAGACCCACATGGTGGAAGGAAAACCAGCTCCTGTGTTGGTTCTCAATCTCCATAGCTGACTTTCCATGTCTCTATATATCCCAGAAGCCACAAATGAAAGAAAAAGTGTATTTGTCTTTCTGTCTAGGACTGTGATTTTCTCCAGTCGCATCATTTCCCTGGGAGGACATCGTGAGTTCGTTCTTCTTTAAGGCTGAAGTAGATTGCCCTGGGTCTCTATACCACATTGTCTTTATCTGCTGTTCTGTTCTGGGTATCTTGATTGGTTCCAGAATCTAGCTGTTGTGAACAGGACTGCAATAAACATTGGTGAAGAGTGAAGCTAGGTCCCCATCTCTCATGCTGTGCATAAATTTATATAGACCACAACAACCTCAATCTAGGACCTGAGCATCTGGGGCTGGGGAGATGGCTCAGCAGTTAAGAGCTGTATTGCACTTGCAGTAGACCTAGGCTAGGTTCAGTTCCTGTCACCCACATGGCAGCTCACAACCATCTGCAACTCCAGTTTCAGGGAATCTGATGCCTTCTTCTGGCACTTCGTGCACACAATACACAGTACATGCAGGCGAAACACCCATACACACGAAATAAAAAGAAACAAATCTCTTTTTAAAAGGCCTGAAACTCCTAGAGGAAAAAACATTAAGGAAAATGTTCCAAGATACAGGCACAGGCAAGGATGTCCTTAGCTACAAATGCTAAGCCGTGGCTCGATTAATTGGGGACATTTTCTCAGTGTTTCAGTGCTATGAATAATATTATGCTAAACACACAAAGGCAGACATCTAAGAAAACTTATTTATCTACATCTATGAGAAAATTTCAACAAAAATGAATTGAGTCAAAGATTTCAAAGGATCCTGATGCATACAGACCGTTTGGCTAGACTCTCTGGAAAGCTTCTCTCCGTGCCCCTGCATCTCTACCTGCCCCAAGCATTACCATTCTTCCTCATCTTCAGGTTCGTTTTTACTATTGTTTGTTTTCCTGGATATGCTTATGTGTGCATGCATGAGTCAGAAGACGACTTGTACCATGTGGGTCCCCTGGATGGAACTCGGGTTGCCAGGGATGGCAGCAAGTACTTTCACCCACTGAGCCATCGCCCTGGCTCTAATTAGCAGTTTAGTCAGCAAAGTAGTCAGTTTCACGTGACAATTCCATACATGCGTATCATTATGCTTGTTTCTTACCTGCCCCACCCCCACTGGCCTACCTTGTCCCTTCGCCCTTTCTACTCGTCCCCTTCTCCTCCCTACTAGTCCCTCTTTCTGCTTTCATCCCCAAACATTTGCTGCCATTGCTGCTTCTCCCTCTTCCCACTAGACGTCTTTCCTCTTCCCATAGTTCTCTTTCTGTGTTTATGATGTGTGTGTGTGTGTAAGAGCGTACATGAGTGTGTGAGAGCATGTATGAGTGTGAGAATGAGTGTGTGAGTGTGAGAATGAGTGTGTGTGTGAGTGTGAGAATGAGTGTGTGAGAGTGAGAATGAGTGTGTGAGTGTGAGAATGAGTGTGTGAGTGTGAGAATGAGTGTGTG
>NW_021604592.1:8326695-8337945 GCF_004785775.1 Grammomys surdaster
GTGTGTGAGTGTGAGAATGAGTGTGTGAGTGTGAGAATGAGTGTGTGTGAGTGTGAGAATGAGTGAGTGTGAAAGTGTATGAGTGTGAGAGAGTGTGTGAGTATGTATATATGTGTGTGAGTATGAGACTGTGTTTGAGTATGAGTGAATGTGAACGTATGTGAGTGTATGTGTGAGAGGGTATATGTGTGAGAGTGTGTGTATGTGAGTGTGTGTATATGAGTGTAAGAGTGCATGTATGAGTGTGAGTGTGTGTGAAAATGAGAGTATGAGAGTGTGTATGTGTGAGTGTGAACATGTATGAATTGTGAGTGTGAATGTATGTGAATGTTGTGTGAGTGTGTGTGAGCATGTAGGCATATGTGTGTGTGAGTGTGAGAATATGTGTGTGAGTGTCTTAGAGTTTTACCTGCTGAGAACAGACACCATGACCAAGGCAACTCTTATAAGGACAACATTTAATTGGGGCTGGCTTACAGGTTCAGTCCATTATCATCAAGGCAGGAACATGGCAGCTTCCAGGCAGGAATGATGCAGGAGGAGCTGAGAGTTCTACATCATGATCTGAAGGACACTAGCAGAAGACTGACTTCCAGGCAGCTAGGATGAGGGTCTCAAGCCCAAGCCTACAATGACACACCTACTCCAAAAGGCCACACCTCCCAATAGTGCCACTCCCTGGGCAGAGCATATGCAAGCCATCGCAGTGAGTATCTGTGAATTTGAATGTGTGTGAGCGTGTGTGTGAACGTGAGTGTGAGAGTGGGTGAGTGTGTACGTGGGAGAGTATGTGTGTGAGGTAAGAGTATGGGTGAGTGAGCATGTGTTAGAGTATATGTGTGATTGAGTGTACGTGAGTGTGAGAATGTGTGTGAGTGTGACTAAGAGTGTTATGTAAATGTGTGAGTGAATGTGTGTATGAGTGTAAGTGTGTATGTGTGTGAGCATGTGTATGAGTGAGTGTGCGTGTGAGAATGTGTGCGTGTAAGAGTATGTTTGTGAGTGTGAGTGTGTATGTGAGTGTGTATTTATATTAATATGAGAGAACACAGGCAATATTTGTCTGAATCGGGCTTATTTTCATCTTTGCTATTATTCTTACTGCTGAAGATTTGTGGGAAATTACTGGGTTAGGGAAGCAGCCAATGTGCAGCCCGTGCCGAGTGTATGCAAGGCCCTGATCCCTGGCCCCAGCCCCACAGCATATTTTATAAGGATATTTATCTTGGTGTCACACTGGGACTATTGTCCTAGCTGGGATTTGTAATGTGCATAATATTTAAAGTTTCAAGTACCTGTAATGAAGGTAGAATAGTGTGATAGACTCTCACATTTCCACACCCAGTGTCAACCATTATTAGCAGTCAGTGTTGTTTCATCTTCCACCTCACCCCCGCCCAGCCTTCCTCTATTATTTTGAAGCAAATCCCAGACATCATATCATCTTTTCCTGCAAATATCATTTTTTTTTTCTGAAAACATTTCTACTGTGTGGTGTCTGTCTTTGACACAGGGAAAGAATTTGTACTTCAGCAAATCAAATCAGAAGCGAACAGCCTTCCTGTTATCCTGGCAACACTTCCTCAAAAGCACCTTCTGTCCCCCACCAACTTCAAATGCCAATTGGATTTTCTGGCTTGCTTCTTTGATCTGTCTTCTTTGACACCGAGACCTTACTGCGGCAGTTACTATGGGCTTAAGATGTATATGTTCTCATATTTGATGTGACAAGCGTGCCAGTCTCCCATTCAGACTTTTTTTCCCCTCAGAGTTCTATGAATTCCCTCACTCAACCTTGTCCGGATAATGACAGAGTCCTTAACTAAGACTAGGCTCAAATCTCAAGTTGAGATGCTGATACCCGTGATGGAGTGTGTAGATGAGTCAGGGGAAGACGAACACTTTTACAATATGGCCTCCTCCTGACTTAAAACAAGGCCTGGCGTAAATGTTACAAAAACTGTGAGCTTTTCCTTTTGGGAAGTGTCAGGCTGGTTGCGATTCTTCCCGGATTTTGCAGTTATTTGTCCATTCACCGTACAGTGCTCCCACCACCCAGTGCGCAGCACGCGAGCTGTGTCCTTTGCCTGTCCCCTCCTGACATTGTATATTTTGCTGGATATCCAGAGTGAAATTTTGTATTCTCCCATTATAATTTCTAGCTGGCTGTTGCTAATAAAAATTTTCAATATTTCCTTTCAAATTACCTACTTTTTCCAAATCAATAATGGGTCTAATTTTTGCTTGATCCTCAAGTTTCGATGAAGACAATCAGGTTTTTAGCTCTCCCGGTTGAATAATGATATTGCTTTTCCCTCTCTTTACTGATCACATCGACTACAACTTTCAAATAAAGCAGTGCTTTGTAGTTGCTTCAATCAAGGGCTCTGAGCGTTACAGGGCGGTGCATCTTATCTGTTTGGCTTATAAATAGTTGTAAGTATTCTAGGAATCTTTAAATATGCTTATATTTCAGCTGAATTCGAATTTAAAAAAAAAAGATGTATCTCCTGTGCATCCCAGGCTAGATAACATATTTAAGGAGAAACATACTTGTCTCCTGATTATAGCTGCTCTCTGGCTTTCACTTATGCTTGGATTTCTAGAGATGGGCTTTCTCAAACATCTTGGGGGTTCTCTCAGATGATTGCACCATTTATTCTATTTCTGAGACGGAATGTATCAGTGTGTCTCCTGACACTCCCGGGCTCCACATTCTGGGAACAAGCCTCATGTGGTCCTGACTATTATTATTTTTGTTGTTATTCTGCCTCCTTCTGTTTGTGATATTTTATTTCTGTTCCCATTAATGTTTGCATATGAAACAACAGATCATTGTTGCCAAAAGTGTGGCCGAGAAGTGGAGGAAAGAGAGAGGAAGAGAGGGGGGCACAGGGAAGGGGCAAGAACTTGGGGAAGTGAAAGAAAGGGGCTTTGGGGTGTCAGTGGGACCAGCATGTGACAGCAGGTTGGTCCTGAGGAGGACAAGGGGCAGCCGGTGGTGTGAGACTCATGGTGTGAAGGAGAAAGGTAGTGTGGTGATGTGGATTAGAACCCCAGGGACAGGAAGATGCTGGGTCAGGTTACAGTCGGAGACTTCAGTGCTCACTAGGGTCAAAGTTGTCTTCAGATTTGGAGGGAAAATTACAGGCAAGTCACAGGTGGAGTGGGAGCTGGAGAAGTGGGGCCACTTGGGCTTATTCCGGGGTATTTTCCTTTTATTATTTATTTATTTATTTTATTTTTGAGATGGTTTTTTGGCAGCTCAGGTTGGCCTTGAACCTGGTAAACTCCTTAGGTTGACCTTGAACTTCTGACCGTCCTGTCTCTATTCCTGAGTACTGGAATCACAAGCATGTGCCAACACGAGTGTTTATGCAATGCTGGGGGTTTCATGCATGCCAGATGAGCGCTCCAACAACAGAGCTCCATCTGCAGTCCAGACACCAGGCCTTTGGTTAGTTCATTTGATTTGTTGGCGTTTCCATGGTGCTGGGGAGTGCTCATCAAGGTAACAAATGCACTCCCACGGAGCCACACCCTCAACCCTTTGATTAGTCGTTGATTGTGGATTTGTTTTTGTTTTTGAAACAGGGTCTTACTGTGTAGCCCCAGAACTTACTATGCAGACAAGGTTGGGCTAGAACTTGTGGTGATCTACCTGCTTTGGTTTCAAGTAGGCCGGGATTTCAGGCACATGTCATGTTGAGCCCAGGCACAAGACCATGTTTTTTGTTTTGTAAACTTGTGTCAAATTTTTTCTGACTGAGCTCTGGGAGTGGAAAAGGACTGAAAGACCGGTTGAGGGTTTTGATGCATGAGTGTGGAAGACAGACGCTGAGGCCAGGTCGGTACACAGGTTTCACAAACTGGCAAGGTACAGTAGGGACATGAATGACATACAGGCCTCTCTCGAAGAGGCTATCGTAGTCTGTCTTTGTTTTATATTTCTGCCTTGAGGCAAAGGCTTCCATTTTTGCCCTGTCACAAAACAAACAGAGTGCATCCTGGTTTCAGCTAGATCACTTATATAACGGGCTTCACGCTCTGACACTTCTTGACAGTTACTAAACGTGGATGGAGCTGGGAGGTTCCGTTGGAACACTCTACTGTGAGTCAGAGGAGGAGTGGGGTCGCCAGTGGATGCGTGAGCCCCTGCTCGCTCTTGGGAAGCTCGGGGGGAGCACTTGGGGGATACATGAGAGAGCAGTTTGAGGCCTTTTCTTTTGCTCACTTCCTCCAAGGCTATATCTGTTACCTTTTTCCTCTCCAGAGCCTGTGCACAAAGGCTCTGTACAAGCCTTGGTTTTCCTCTGCCGCTGCCAGCAATCTTTCTGCTTTGATTAGAAACTTCTAGAAAGCATTCTTCCGGGCTTCAGTTCTGTCTTCTTTATGCCCTTCCTCAAGCTCTGCTGTCGCCTGGCCTCCATGGACTGCTCCTTTGGGGTCCAGTGCAGGGTCATCCCAGAGCTTCCTCAGGGAGCACTCTCCTCCTTTTTGCCCTGCTTCTCTCCCCACCCTAAGATGTTTCCCATCCTCCCCTTCCTCCTCCTACTTCTTCTTTACTTCCTTCTACTTCCCTCCCTTTCCTTTCTCCTCTCCTCTCCTCTTCCTCTTTTTCCTCCTTGCTCTAGCACCCAGCCTGTTATTTCTTTCTAAACCTACCTGGATGGTTACCAGCCAGCTCTCCTCTCTGGCTCCTCCCACTGCAGTGCTCCCTGGAGCTCAAGTCTTCAAACCCTGCAACTTTAATTCAAATGCTCTAAGAGACCACACTCAGCATCTTAGCCAGTCTCCCTCCCATCCTTTGCCCTCCAGTATCTCCTCCGAATACCAAGTCCTCCGACCCCCAAGCTAGCTTCTCCTTGTGATTTCTCATGAGCCAAAGCTCTGTTCTCCCAGGAACCTCAGGAAAGTGCAGGCCTCCCTATTCTACAATATACCCCACCCCAGCTACCTGACCATCTCACCCCCTCCACAGGGATTTTCTTTTCTTGAGGGAGGGGCAGCCCCCTCCGTGACCCTCCTGTCTCTGCCCCTACAGCTCTGAGGTTACCCTGGCATTTCACATGACTCATGGGGATCTGAACTCAAGTCCTTATGTTTATATTGTTTATAATGCATCCTCTCTTATCCGCTGAGCCGTCTCCAGGGCGCAGTTGTATGTTATTTTTGATAGACACATAATTGAACAAATTTGTGCATTCAGTATGTTTTCTTTTGATGTATGTATACATTGTGTAATGATCAGATCAGGGCAGTTAGCATATCCATCACTTCCAACTGTCACCATTTCTTTATTTCAGAATAGCAGGGACAGAGGGTTTGACGTGTTCACAGTACTTTCCTATTTCCTTGTAATAGTTACACATCATTACCTAAAAATAATCACAAAGCTTTTCTCTCCCTCATGACAAATAATCCATGCTCATGGTAGAAAATTTGGGCAACAGAGATAAAGACAAAGAAAACTCTAGTAGGCCTTCCACAGTTTCGCCAGCCAGAGACAACTGCTGTTAGCAGGAACCTAGCCATATTGTGTTTCAAAAATGTAAAGCTGTAAGTTCAACTCAAAACATCTGTTTGATAACCTGACTTTTAAGTTCATAATAACCAACTTATCTATCTATTTCAGTAAGTACCTATGTGCCTTATTCTAAAGGTAGAAATGATTTATGTCCTGGGTACAAAACTTTTAAGCCAATCAGAAAATGAACTTGGAAGATTTGGCCTACCAGAAATCACCAAGCGTTTCAGTACTGCCATAACTATGACAGCACAGTATAGGGTGGGGACAGACAGGACAGGGGGACTAGATCCTTGACAAGGAGGAGTTCTGCCCATCTGTTGGGTCAAACGAAACTAGGTAATAAATGGGTGGAATTGGTTATCTATCCAGAGGAAAAATATTAATTTTCTGTCCTCCCTCCCACCCTTCACAAAACTCAATTCCAGATATATCCAGTATTTCATTTTAAAGACAAAACTAGACAAGTTTTAGAAGATGACAGATTATATGAACTTGGACGGGAGAGATTCTCTAAACCAGACACACACAGAACAACCATGTTAAAAGCAAAGGTCTATGCTGGGTGTGGTGGTGCATACCTTTAACCCCAGCACTCAGGAGGCAGAGGCAGGGGCAGGCAGAGCTCTGTGAATTCTAAGCTGGACAGGATTGCATAGCGAGTTCCAGCACAGCCAGAGCTGCATAGTGAATCCTTGTCTCAACACAAAAGAGGCGAGCCTCTGTTCACCAAATGAATCACAAGATGAAGGGGAAAATGAGCCAGAAGCCGGGAGAAAACACCAACAACCCATTAAACCAACAAAGGCCAAGTGCAGGTCATAGTCAGAGGCCACATGCAGTCTATAGCTAAAGGCCTTCTACAAATAAAATCCCAGGGGAACACTGGGCAAAAGTCAAGGAACGATCCTCTTCATCTCTCTTCTCGTGAGCTTACAGCCAACAACAGACACAGACAATACTAGACCTCAGAAATAAGCAAACCGTGAGCTGGTCAGACTGGCACATGGGAGGCAGAGGCAGGGCTGCCAGGTTGTAGCCAAGGTTAGCCTACAAAGGATGGCCCTGTCTCAAAAAAGGGAGAAAGAAAAACCCAGCATGAAGTAATTTAGCAAAACAAACAAACAAAAAAAATGAGAAACACAGACATAAAAACCAGTAAAGTGTGAGTTGTCCTGAAAAGGGCACAGTCTGTATGTTATATACTAGGGTAGCTGTGGACCCTTGTTGAGACACTGAGAACTGAGCAAAAAGATTAAAAGGGTAGTAAGCCAGGGCCAAGTGGAGAACACTCCCCACAGTGAGAACAGCAGCAAAGGGCCCAGCAAGTCATGAGTCTGATAAACCATAAGCCAGCCAGTGTGGGCAGAGCAGGGTGGCCACCAGGAGCTTGCCCGAGCAGAGGGGCTTTGAGATCATCAGAAGCACAGCAGTAGTGTAGCTAGCAAGGACACACCATGGTGCAGGCAGAGAGGAAGGGCTCCTTGATCCTCCTTCCCAGGGCATAGTCCTTCCCTGTGTGCTGTCAGCACATTGCTCCCAGCAAGGGTTCCATGTCCTGGAGTGCTGGGCTCATACTGTACCGAAGCCCAACTTTATCTCCCTGTTTGGAAATTCTATGTTCCTTTTATTTTTATCCAGATTTTCTGGATTGGCTTTACTGAGGTATACTTTATACACAATAAAATGCACTTGTCCAGTTTGATATATTTAGTATTTGTGTGCTCAACAGGAGCCCATCACACTGGTGATAGTTTTATTCTGTCTTCTCCTTGTCTGCTTCCCTGTTGCTGTGATAAAACACAGACTGAGGGCCACATGGGAGGAAACAGTTGATCTGACTTCCAGGTTACAGTCCATCATGAAAGGAAGCCAGGACCGGCGCTCAAGGCAGGAACTGAGGCTGTGGCTGTGGACGAATGAATGTAGCTTACCGTTCAGCTACATTTCTTGTATCTCCCAGGATCACTTGCCCAGGGATGGGATCACTTGCAAGGGGCTAAGCCCTCTCACATCAATCAACAATTAAGGCAAAACCTCCGGGGACATGGCCACATGCCAGCCTGGTGCTAGCATTTCCTCAGTTGAGGTTTCCTCCTCTCTTAGGACTCTATAGTTTATGTCAAGTTAAACTAATCATCACAAATGTCTTTGTATCTTTTTATAAACTAGGTCTTCTCTGGACTTCTGGCCTTAGGCTACCACTGATCTTTTTGCTACTGTGTTTTCACCTGTTAAGTAGACTCACAAAGTCTAAATCCGGCAGTACACAGTGTTTCTCTGCCTGGCCCATTTCACTTAGTATAATGTTCTTAAGAGTTCTCAAGCTAATACAGCTATCAGTGCATGGTAGCAATTAGAATTCACTTCCTTAACAATCAAGTCAGCCCCTTGTTATGGTCTACTTTCTAGAAAGTGTGAGCATTTACTGGGGAAACATTGTTGTTCTTGATCCATTTTGCTAATATTGCCATATGTTTGACTTCTTCTAAGGTTTATTTATTCACACACATGTTTTATTCGTGTGTGTGTGTGTGTGTGTGTGTGTGTGCCTTCATGAGTTTATGTGTGCCGATGCATTACTGCAAGCCATAAAAGGGTATTGGGTCCCTGGAAGTAGAGGTACTGCTGGTTGTTTTGGAAACCAAACCCAAGTTGTGGGAGATCAGTAAGTGCTATCAACTACGGGGGTATTTCTTTAGCCCTACATATTTGACTTGTATATATTCTATATAGCCAACCATGTTATTTTAAGAGTTGTCTTTGTATCTAACGTCAAGTGTTCCTTCTTCTTCCAGCGTCTCTCTGGTGTCATTTTTATTCTTGAAGGACTCCCTTTATCAGTGTTCATACGGATAGCTGCTAACAATGATCTCTCTCAGTTTTTACATTTCTGAATGTTCAATCCTTCCTTTTTGAAAAATGTTTCCAATAGATACGAAATTTGGAGTTAAAGGTATTTAAGGGCAGGGCACACAATTTGGAGTTAACAGTATTTAAGGGCAGGGCTATTTGTTTTCTTTCAACACTGGAAAGATGTTCCCTTGCCTCCTTCTCACCGGCTCCTGTAATCTGTAGGGTTAAGGTGTCCCTCCATACGCCACCCCACAATTTTTAGTTTTAGTTTAGAATGCTGAGTCATCTCTCTAGCCCTTACGGCTCCTCCCTCCTCCCCTCCTTCCCTCCTTTCCTTCCTTCCTTTCTTTTCAAGGCAAGGTTTTTCTGTGTAGCCCTGGCTGCTCTGGAATTCTTTCTGTAGAAGAGGCTGGCCTCGAAATCTGCCTGACACAGCCTTCTGAGTGCTGGGATTAAAGACATGCGCCACGGTGCCTGATCCACCCCCTTTTCTCAAAATAAGTCTATTAATTTATTTGCTTGGTTTTTTAGTGTGTGCATGTGCCTGTGTCTGTGCAAGTGTGGGTCCTGGAGATTGAACTCTGCTTGTCAGGCATAGTACAAAGTGCCTTAATCCATGAGGAGTCTTCCTGGCCCCATTAGGTCTTTTGTATAGCTTCCTTTTTTTCTGTGGGAATCCCTGTGTGCACTCATGCATGTGTCCTCTTCTTGTAAATCCCTAAACATTTAAAGAGCCGCGTAGATGTCTGTTTTTACTAGTTCTAACGTCTCTCTTACTTTGAGGGCTTGTTTCTGTTGGTTTACAATGGTGACGTGATTATTCTTAGTCATAGGTCACATTTTCCCATTTCTTCACATCTCTAAAATATTGTCATGATCTTCTGGACATTGTGAGTGACATACTATAGCAAGCACATTTTATACTTTCTTCCTTTAGAATATATAGAATTTTGCGCCGAGAGCCACTGATCCTGGCAAGCTGAATATCTTTTCTTTCCTATGATCCTACAGTATGCATGGCATTTACCCTAAGCATGTAGTTGTTGTTCCAATGGCGAGGCCTTTCTAGGGTGGCTCTAAGTATTTCCTGGGGTCTCACTACCCTGATGTGCTGGAAACTTACCTCAGCCCCTGCAGGAACTTGGCAACCCTGTTTACTTCTCTGATTCCAGCAGCAGGGCTTAGCCAGGTGTGGTGGCACACACATTTAACCCCAGCACTTGGGAGGCAGAGGCAGGCAGATCTCTGTGAGTTCAAGGCCAGCCTGGTCTAGAGAATGGGTTCTAGGACATCCAGGACTACATAAGGAAACCCTGTCTCAAAAAAAAAAAAAAAAAAAAAAAGAGTAAGGTAGAAAGCGAGAGAAGACACTTAACACCAGCCTCTGGCATGTGCAGACACACACACACACAGAGAACACGAATTGTATGAGAAAGGGAGGGGAGAGGCGTGGGGGATTGTACTCAATGTACAATATGTAGTTGTGTGAAGGTATCCTTATGTAACATGGAACTATGTTACATAAAAATATACCAAAAAAATTGATCATTTTTTTAAAAAAACCCACAAATTGGAATTGTACCCCCAACAAGAACTTTATTTTAACCTAATCATTTGTCTTAAAGGTCTTATCTCCAAAGGTTGTCATATCTAGAGATCTTGGGAGTTAGAATTTACATGAGAATGAGGGTGAGGAGAACTTGTCTCTACAAGCTATCTGGACCCTACAGTTCTCATCATTCCCAGTAGCCTGCACCCTGGTCTCAGACACCTGGAAAGCACATGAAGACTAAGGCAAAACTACCTGCCTCACCTTGTGTGGTTCCCTCCTCTCAACAGTCACAGCCCTTGGCCAGCTGTTACCCTCCAACAGGAGAAAGTTGCTTCCCATATTGCTCAAGTCAGGAAGGCAAGTCCTGCACTGTTGGCTAGTGGTCAGTAGTGTGGGCCCAACTCCAGCTTTCTCGGGCTCTGCTCTGGCTCAGTCAAGATTATTCCTGATGCCAGACAGACCCTCCTCACCATATCTGTGAGTTCAGGTTTCTTTCCCTGGTACTACAGTTATGATGCCATGGTGCCACGACGTTCAGCAGATGGCTGGTACACACTGGCCTTGCTTGCATTCAGTCTCCCTCCCAGGGCAGCCCTGGCCTTCCCGTTCTCTAGTTCTTGACTGGGAGCTGGATGTAAAATGCTTTTCCCTTTGCTTTTCTTGTTGTCATTTCCTTCCTTGGCTTTATTTATTGTCCTTAAAAGAAGCCAAGTTTCTAGGGAATTAGTTTAAGTGAAGTAAGAATAGAGACATAGGTAAGGTCAGAAGAGAAAAGACAGATCTAGAGACAGTGATCAAGGCAAGAAGGGAGGGAGGCAAAGAGTAGTCACAGGCAGATTATCTTCAGTGTTCTATATGAACCGGTGCTTTGGTCCTCAAGTCTAAATAAAACCTCTGTAGAATCAGAATCATGGCTTCCTATCTGGGGACCCAGGACGTGCTGGTCTAGATCTTGGCTCCCTCAGAAACAAGACCTGAAGTGACTGCCCTAGGCTGAGGATAGGAGGAAGTCAAGAAGGACTTTCCAGGTCCAGCACCTGCCTGCTACCATGATAAGAACCACAGCCCAGGAAGCTCTGGTGGTCATTGGAGACTGTTCACCAGCTTGGGATGAGGTCGCTGTGTGTGGAGGGTACAGTGGTTAACATTGAGTGACAACTTCTTGGAATCTAGACTCACTTAAGGAGAAAACATGCAGGGATTCATGCAAGGTAGTTTCCTGACTGGGTTAGCTGATGGGAAGATCAACCCTAATGGGTGGTACACACCTAATGGGTGGTACACACCTAATGGGTGGTACACACCTAATGGGTGG
>NW_021604592.1:8337955-8338232 GCF_004785775.1 Grammomys surdaster
CTAATGGGTGGTACACACCTAATGGGTGGTACACACCTAATGGGTGGCCTTACTCCCTGGACCGGGTGCCAGACTGGATAAAAAGGAGAACGTGAACTAAACGCTAGCTTTCTTCTCACCCTGATTTTTGACTGCAGACTCTGTGTCCAGTCACCTAATGCTCCTGCTGCCCCCCTTCCCTACCATCATGGACTGTACCCCTAAAATGTGAGCCAAAATAACCCCTCCTTCCTTCCTTCCTTCCTTCCTTCCTTCCTTCCTTCCTTCCTTCCTTCCT
>NW_021604592.1:8338242-8415721 GCF_004785775.1 Grammomys surdaster
CCTTCCTTCCTTCCTTCCTTCCTTCCTTCCTTCCTTCCTTCCTTCCTCGCTTCCTTCCTTCCTTAGGTTACATGGCAATTTTCTTACCGTTACATATTGCGTGCATGTGTGTACGTTTGAGCATCGTGTGCCCAGAGATCAGAGGACAACTCTCGGAAGTCAGTTCTCTCCTCCGCCATGCCGGTTTTATGGTTGAACGCAGGTTGTCAGGCCTGGAGGCAAGTGCCTATACCTGACACATGTTGCTGACCCTTAAGCCGCTTTGGGATATGTTTTGTCCCATCCATCAGAATATTAACGAATACAGAGAGCGTAGTCTAGACAGGGAACTCCTCTGGAGAAGGCTTCTTCCTAATATTATAAAACCCACTCAGGCCCTCTGATCCCACTCTGGGGTCTCCAGCTCCCCCAGCTCTGTTTGTATCTGTTAAAACCAGCTTTGGGCTACTTGTCTGATGCCGAACCCCAAGGACATCTCTGAGGACTCTTCCAGGACTGTCTAGTAGCACAACCCCCAGGACCACGAGTGGGGTGCAATATGGTCACCAGCTGTTCAGATTTGGGGCTCTTCTCACCTCCAAGCACCGAGGGTGCCGCCGACAGGCCCCATCTGTACTTGAAGTAAGGGAACATCTGACCTTCTGAAAAGGTCTTTTTCTTGATGTCAGATCCGTGGGGGCTCAGAACATCCAGGAGAAAATGTCCATACTCCCCTTTTGATGTGGAAAGCCCCAGGGAGGGCTACCAGGCTTCAAGACTTCAGGCTCCACCCCTTCCTCACTTTACAATTCCCTGATAAGTTGAAGTAGGTGGAATGGAAAGGGGGCGGGGTTAGATTTTCATTATCATCAGAAAGAAAGGAACTCTAAAGATACCAATAGAACGGAGTTCTATAAATGACACCATCTCAGTTCATCACCATTCAGTATACACAGGCGTTATTTTTATCTAAATTATTTTGAGAACAAGAATAAGATTCATGTGTTAAATTAAACAACTGTTACTCTATTTAGTTTCATTTTATGGCTAATGAAACCATGAAGACAATGAGAACTTGTAATAGGTCTGGAAAATATTATTACTGAGCTGATAAAAAGAATATAAATACTGGCCTATAAATTAGCGAGAAACGCTCAAGTAAGAAATATTTCTATTTTAACGTGAACTAAGGAAAATAAATACTCAGCAGAGAAAATTACAAGGGACAACCTGTTGCCAGGCAGGCGACAAATCAAGAAAAATGAAGCTGAGCCGACGAAAGATGAGTCACCCACCAGGTGACGGAATCACAATATGAAATTACACAGTGTCTTGTCCGATTTTTGTTGCTGAAACACAATGTCTGAAAATAGATCGTTTATAAGAAGATCCATTTGCTTTGGCTCGCAGCTCTACAAGGTCAAGAGCAAGATGCTACCATCTTTTCAGTTTCTGGTGAGAGCTACATGTTTCTCAAGGTAGAGGAGAAAGTGCAAGTGGGTATGTGTGTGGAAGGGGTCGGGGCACAGAGGCAGGCTTGCTTTATAACCTGACTCTCCAGACACCTCACCTAGCCCTCGAGAGAAAGGCATGGATCTCTGTCAATCCCTCTTCCTAACACAGCTACCAAACTTCAACAGACCTTAAGGTTGGAATGAATCTACATCCCTGTCTATTTGCCTCTGGAAGAACCCTCTCCCAGAACTCTGTGGGAAGGAGGGTCATTTGCATTTGATTGCAATTACAACAGGAAGGTGTGGCCCCTTAAAGAGAGGGCTTTTCAGCCAATCACTGCCTATAGAACCCCATTACACTTGCAAAGGCCTTGAACAATGTGAATCTCTCTCCATCAGCAGCAGTGAGGCTCTTAAAACAAGCTGAGACAAGGGTCTACCTTGGTCCCTGGCCAGCATCACTCACTTGGTTAAGACACTGAAGCCTGGGTCACAATCCCTCAGTATCTCTGCTCTTGGTCCTGCTCGATGTCTACTGGCTTGTCTGTATTGGCAGTGACTTTCTTTGGCTATTCTCTCTTGGTCACATTTCTGGCGACTCCTTGGTCTCCCTCTGCCTGATCTCCTTTCTTCTGCCTCTTACTTCCCAGGAAGTAGTAACCAGAGATCACCCACCTGTGAGCTGGGAGCCTGTGCCCTTGCTTCGTCCTTGTGACCTGATGGTGAAGGATGGGCAGTTCAGGACAAACTCCCCTACAGTCTCTGGTCAAGCACCTTTTCTGTCCACCTGAATCTTAGAATAGTCGGGGACCCTCAACCCAGAGATCCTGCTATCTGACTCTAAGGGAAGGCCCAGTGAGCTCACCAAGCTGGACCACTTCTTAGACAAAAAGGTTTACTGGGGATTAAATTGCCAAGGCTATCTCTGGAGGTGAGGGTGGGGCCGGAGCAAAGCAAAATGGCAGAAAAGGAAGCAGATTTATTTATAAGACAGTCAGCAGGGTGATGTCAGCGGCTGATACAGGCTGTTCAGATTGACCAGGAACTATATACCCTGCCTGAGGTAGTTGATCTTAGAGGGGAGCAGGCAGGATTAAGGGAGGTTCCTAGTAAACATAAAAAATGTGTTAGAGATCTGCCCACCTTCAGGCTTCTGTTAACCGGGCCAGAGTCCTTCTGTTCAGGACGTTGTCGCCAGCCCCGTCATTTTGAGGGTCTGGTTTGGACCTAGTACAGACCACCCTTCTTATCTCTTCCTTCTTTGCTTCCTGCCTTCCTTGTTCCATCCGCCTTCCCTTTCATTCCGTCAACACTAATTATGAGTGCTGGGTATACAGCTGCTAATAAGACAGGCAAGGCTTCTATCCTCAGGGAGCTAGTCCAGTGGGACAGACAAACATTTAGTCCACCAACAAAGGAATCAGAGCCGTGCATATATATTCGCAAATGGAGATGTGAGCTCAGGGAGGAAGCACAGGAGGCTCTGCAGTGGACTAACAGGGTCAGTTTAATTTGGGTGCTCTGGGAGCATCCATAGAGGGAGTGGTAATTAAGCTCCCTGCTGCAGGCTGTGCAGGCGGAAGTGGGAGGGACACTGTTCCCTGAAGAGGGGACAGCAAGGGCAAAGACCCCGAGGCGAGCTTGGAGTTTTTCAAGGAGCTGGAGGCATGCCAATAAGGCTGGAGCATCCAGGGAGAGGAGAAGATTGACACAGGAGATGCGTGGGCTGAAGGCAGGTGATTGGACATGAATTACTTTTAAGAGTGGCAAGGAGCCACTTAAGGATTTCTCAGGTGGTGGAGGAAGAAAAGTAGATTTGCATTTAAATTTGGGGGGATTGGAGGAGCAAGGGCTCCTGTGGAGTGGACTGGTAGGAAGCCACTAGTCCCTGAGATCACAGGGCAGCAGGTCTTCCTCTGGGCAGGGCAGGGGGAGGGGTGGCCAGGATCAACTCGAGAGCTTCAGAAGATATTTAACAGTTTGACCTTGAGACTTTTTAATAAGAAATAAGAAAACAGAGCTGCCGCTGTGACAGGAGCTGTGACAGCTCCCGTACAGTGGATAGACAAACTTGGAGTATGGACATACTTCCCCTTTGGACGGCAGAAGCCTTCCTGTTTTATAGTTACATGTGGGCGGTGCTTTGCTCCGGAAGCACAGTCACCCAAGGTCACTCACACACAGTTTAGAGCTGGGAGTGAAACCCTTGGGTTCAGCTTCTGCTTGGGGTGCATCCTTTCCCGTGTGAGCTAAACCGTGACTATAAGGACTTTCCTAGGGCGGGGCTGCAGCCTTCCTCACCGCCATCTTGGTCAACTTTAGGTTGGGGGACAGAAATCATCCTGGAAGAGTGGAGGTGTCCATAGCACCGTGACCCCTGCCCCTCAAACTGCACGCCTCCTTCCCCTCTCCGGCTTCTATCTGCCTCCTCCTGTCACTTTTACCCTTCACATGCCGTCCTCTTTACCAAATCCTCCACCTTGAGGGCCTTGCTTATCCCTGTGCACCCTGGATCCTTAACACCTCCTTATTGAACTGGACTGCATATGGTGTATGATCTAGTCACCTAATCTCCTCTTGAGACAGCCTCCCTTCCCTCTTCACTGGGACCCCTCTCCCCACCTGTACCCTTTCCTTTCTTGGCTATTGTATGTTAACGTTTGCTGTAACCCAGTCTCTTCTTCCCACCTCCTAAGCCAATCTGTACCCCATCACTGCTCCTCAGATCATTGTAACACTGCTTCCTACCTCCAGCCCGTCCCGCTACCGTTTCCTGCTCAAAACCCTTCAGAGATGGCCCACGGCCCATTGGAGGATCTGCAAACCAACCTGCCAGCCAGAATACCAAGCTTTGATGGATGTCTTTCTCTCCTCTCCTTCTCTGTGTTTTAATACTTTGTGTCTTTCATTCGCTCTCCACCTCCATGTCTCCAACCACCTCAAACTTTCCCACACTGCCCAAACATGACCTCTTTGGAGAAACTTGCCAGACTTCCCTCCCTCATCCCACCCATCTTGGAGAGTCTCAGCTTCCTCCTTTAGCCCTGGGTTTGTCTTCCACCGTTTACCTATGGACACCAGGCTTACCCCAATCACTAGTGATGCAGAAGTTCTGAGCAGCTTGGGGGTGTGTGGCCCAGCTTCAGCTGAGAGTGCTTAGATGTCTATAGGATGCTTTGTTGGAGGTGATCCCGGCAACCAGGGAGAAATGTCCACACTGACCTCCTCATCTGGAAGCAGGCAAGGTCTATGAGGGCTTGTTTCTCCAGCCACTGTTCAGCACAAGGCAGGGCAAGCGCAGGTGCTTAGGTGATGTTTAGGGTTTTGGGGAGTGGATTAAGGTAGCCAAGGAGAGCTGCTGGAAGCAGGTAGGGTTGGTGGAACAAGGGAAGGTTTGGACCAGGAAAAGGAGGGGTGGATGGTGATAGGAGTTTCTGGGGAAAATGGAGACTAAGAGGGGGTGGGGGGTGGGCTGGAGAGAAGACAGTGCTCTGGTAAGACTGCTTCTGTCTGAGCAGAAGATACCAGGACAGTGCTTTGGTGCGATTACTTCTATCTGAGGAGAAGATACCAGGAGAGGAATCAGGGTGATGGAGCCATAGCGAGATCCAACCTTCCCATACCCTGCCTCACTAGTCATAAATACTGGATGGGCTTTTTCTTGCCCCTTCTAGTCTTCATGGGAGAGGCCTAAGGAGAGCAATGAGTAGCTTGGCAGTGTGGGAGAAGCTGGAGCAGGACCGGGGTACTGGGGACCTCTTTCCACACACCAGTTCATGCTTTTATGTTTGTCGGGGCTCAGGAGGGAGCTGGGGAGGTGAGGACCTTATCAAGGAACACAGCTTATTTCTGAAGGATACAGAGCCACTGTCAGGGTGAACGGGGTGATGGGTGGGGCTGGGGACTGGATGCAGGAAGTAGAAATCCAAGCAGTCTTTTGGAGGCAGCACTTGGGGACTTCTCTGATAGGTGCCTGGAGAGAAGGAAGTGACTGTTGTCACTGAAGGACAGGCTTTCGGGGTCCTGTTTCCCTAATCCTACCATGGAGTAGATCTGTGTCTCCAGTTCTTGGATAGGGGTGCTAGGTGTGGGAGCACAGCTTTCTCTCATTTGTACAATGGCGCTGTTTAGGACAATGGTGTCTTGGCCTTGTCCTCTGAGCCTTTGTCCCCTACATAGCTTATTCTCCACAACTCCCTTACTAACACTCTGAAGGCCAAATATGTGGATCAATTAAACATCAGCCCACCCCCCACAGGGGTCCTTCATAGAAGACCATACTCTTCTCTATTCCTGCGCTCGCTCACTCGCTCTCTCTCTCTCCCTCTCCCCACCCCCTCTCACCACACTAGAGGCCTTGGAGACTTGCATGAGGCCCACTCAGATTAGGCAACTATTTTACTTGGCCTATTAACGCAAATGTTAATCTCGTCTCTAAAAATGTGCTTAGAGACACATTAAATATAGTGACTGAAGAGGTGGACGCTTGGGGTCTCAGTTAATACATAAAATCAGCCAGCATATCTTCTTCAAGAAAGCCTCAGTTTGAGAAGACACCTAGGGATACACAAGATGGGGGGGGGGGCAGACCCGGGATACACAGGAGAAGAACATCCAGGTAAAGGAACAGCATATACAAGATCCTGAGGCCAAGATATAGTAGATACTGTCACATCGAACAAAGAAGCCATTGTGTCTGGAAAAGAATGGGACAGGTGGTTAGGAAATGAGGTGTGGGATACGGCTCACTGGTTGCTCTGGTGGGGATTGTCGACTTTAGTCTCAATAAGATGGGAAGACAGTGAAGAAGGATTTACTCGGTGATTCAGTGGATCTCTTTGATTGGTTGACTAACTGGGTTTTCCTCGTATTTTGTTTTGTTTTTGAGGAAGGGTCTTCTATATCCCAACCCGACCCTGAACTCTCTATGTACCTGAAGGTCACCTTGAGGCGTGTATCCTCCTGCCTCCTTCCCTTACCAGGATCACAGAGGTGCCCCACTCCACCCATTTTCAATGGTACAGAGGCTCAGACCCCAGTGCCTCATACATGTTACACAAGTTCTCTACCAATTGCTGTCCCTAGCTTTGACCTTTGTCTTTAAAGGGTCGCTCTGGCTACTTTGTGGAAACAGAGACCTTGTAAGGAGGTGATAGGTTATGTTTTAAAGAACTGATGAGAAACAGCCAGAACAGTGGTTCTCAACCTTTTAATGCTGTGACCCTTTAATACAGTCAGTCCCTCATGGTGTGGTGACGCCCAACCACAAAATTACTTAATTGCTACTTCATAACTGTAATCTTGCTACTGTTAGGATTTGTAATGCAAATATCTGATACACAGAATTATCTGATATGTGACCCCTCCCCCAAGGTAGGGTCATGACTTACAGGTTGAGACCCCACTGATGGAGAAGGTTCTGAAGAGCCATCAGTGTGCTGATGAATGAGATACACGCTCTGGAAGGACCCTGAGAGATTTCCCCTTGAGCTGGATTTTCATTTCCTCGTGTGGGAACAAGGACAACCCCACAGGGGAAGCTGGCAGCAGTATACAGGCTTGTAGCAAACACTGGGCAAATGACCGCGTGAAATAAAGAATCTAGAGAAGCCTTGGAAGGGTGGGGGAAAGACCATGCTCAATGCCAAAGAGAGAGTATCCTCAGGGGCAAGGTCCATGTGAGAGATGCAGGGGCTGCCACACTCATCTCCCATGATAGCCCTTCCCAGCCTGCCTGGTGGCCTTAATTCCAAGCCCATGTGACTCCGAGAAAAGCCATCAGGAGAATGTGAATCCCTGTCTGCCCCCTCTTGTTTCTTTTGGCACAAGTTGCAGCCAGGTAAGGGAGGCAGGGGTCTTTTGCAGCCTGTGCAAGATAGCAATCTCACAATAAGATGCCTGTAATCTTGGAGCCCCTCCACTTTGCAGCTCTCTCTTAAAGTGAACATCCAGAAGGGGAAGCCCATCTGCTGGGCAGGGTGGGAGAGTGTCCCTCTCCTTTTCCTCCTGAGAGTGAATGCAAGCCCCCAACAGGAAGGCAGTATAGACATCTCTCTTACAAAGATGCTCTCTAAGTCGCACAGCCTGTGTGTCCTCAGGTCCTTCTCTGCGGTTTGCCCTGGAGCCAAGTTATCTCATCCTATGTTCTGTTCTCTTCCCTGCACAGGAGCTGAGCTGGGCCAGCGGGTATCTCCAGGCAGCCTCTGCTAATGAGCTCTTAGCAGGTAAACAGCTCTTCCTTGACCCCTTTCAGCAAATGCAAGAGACTAGACCGACCTGAGCTGGTACGTGGCTGCAAAGCAGAAACCATCGAATCTACAGCCCCTTGATGCTCACTCAGCTGGGACTTCTCTGCTCTCTGTGGCTGGGACCTCGGGATCTCCAGATAGAATGGGAAAGACCCAGGCTGTTAGGGAGCAGGCTACTAGGAGCTTTCCACCTGTATTCTGGAAGAACTTAGGAAGAAGGGTCACTGTAGTTGTCTAAGACCATGGAGGTTGGGGGCAGGCCAAATGGGGCTGGCCTGGAATCTTTCTACCTTTCTTCATCATACCGTGGTATCTGCTGATGCTGACCAAGATCCATGCCTTAAGCCCAGAGCTGTCCAGTGACCGCCTCTTCTGGGGGCTCGTAGTGAGTTCACAGGGGGATTTGGGGGTGTTGATGCTGTGGAATCCAGGACATAGAAAATGCCTGGAATGATTGACTCCCAGTCATAGCAGGAAACTGTAAAATCCTCACAGGATAGAGGAGGAGACAGATTCCAGCTGTCCCACACGCCAGGGCACACAACTGTTCTGCTTGTTACAAGACATTGACACGGGGTGGGTAGGAGTGAGTACAGCTGGGGCTCCTGTCACCTGGCTGCCTGAATGCATCCTGAGGCTCTGCCTCTCTCCCCTTCCCTCTTCCACCCTCCTCCTTTCCAGGTCCTGGCTCTGCTTTCCTGACTCCATCTGCAGATGCAAGCAAGCTCCACCCCAGGAGGGGCTGCACCCAGCAACCTTCCCACAGCTGTCTCCTTTGGATCTTTTTGCGGTCTGGGCTTGCTGTTCTCTCGACGGTAGTCAGGAAGCCCTTACCCCAAAAAGTATCTACGGGAGGCTTGGTCTACAGGGGAGATGCCCAAGGGCTCCAGGTGAGTCACACCAAACCCAAGAATACCACGGGGACCCAGAGCATCTTTGCCATACCTTGGTGTTGCTAGGAGACCACGGGTCAAGCCCTAAGCCTTAGGTTCTCAATCTTCCTAATGCTGTGACCTTTAATACAGTGCCTTATCTTGTGGTGACCCTCAGCCATCATATTAGTTTGTTGCTACTTCCTAATTGTAATTTTCTTCTGTTACAAATCATAATATAATTATCTGGTAGCAGGATATTTAATATGCAATCCCCAAATAAGTCGTGACTCACAGATTGAGAACCACTGTCCTAAGACTTTCTATGCCCCAGTGACTGTATACCTTTCCTGATAGACAGTGTTTAGTAGGAGTGGCTCCAGTCAAGGCCAGAAAAAGGTCACTTGGGTAAATGTCATGGGCACTCTTGGCAGGACTGTCACTCAATATGTCCAGCCCTCCTTCCTCTGCATTAGGTAGACATGAGGTCCAAGACAGGCCTGGCTGTTGGAATCCTAGGCAGAGGGACCTGTGACTGGGAACACAACAGTTGATCCCAGCAGCCGTGTGAAGATGGTGAGCTTCTGCCGCAGGATGAGGTGTTCAGCACCTGCTGTCCCTTAGCCTGAGTCAGTCTCCATGACCTCCTTTCCCCTGTGAGTCACTACTAGTCCTTCAGATAAAATCCTTGATTGCTCAAGTTAACAGAACAGATACCATTACTAACCTCTGATTCACCTCCACCTAGAGGGAGGAGGGGGGATTTCACAAGCTAGAGAAAAGGGGCTGACCTGGGGGAGATCTGAGTCATCCTTAGGGGAATTAACTCAGGTGCCTTAAGTAAGGTCCAGGGGCAAGGCTTGAGGTAAAAATCCAGGGGAACTTTCTAAAGCGTCGTGTTGGAATAAAGCAGAGGACCGATATAACATTGACAGATTTAAAGTCACCAGGTCCTCAGTTTCCAAAGGTGGTAAGGATAAGCGATGACAATTGCAGGTAGCTCCTGAAAGTTTAAGAGAGTTGGGTACAACTCTGCAGCTGTGGTGAGGAACAGAGTCAGTGATGGCCACATGGGTATCCATCTCATTTTCCTCCTCCCCAACCTCACCTCTGTACTTCCTGGCCCGGAGAAGGCCAGGCTCTGTGCCCTTATCTGGATCTCTCTGCTCTCTACACCCAGATGCGAGATAGGTGGGCAGCCCTGGACAAGGAGTAAGGTGTCACTCTCATTGTTAACAAAACCATGGCTCTTGAGAAACAAAGCCCCCAGAAGGTTCCATCCCTGTGCAGAACCACTGGAGGCAATTCTAAGGGGATGTGTGAGCTTGTGTGTGAGTCTCGCTGAGTTCAAGGGAGCCTAAGTGGGGCTGCTGGAGTGTGCTGTGGCCAATCAGGAAGGAGAGCTGAGTTCACAGGTCAGAAGGGGGACCTGTAGGTGTGGGGGGCAAACGCCCCCGCCTAGAGACAGGAAGACATCGGCGGAGAAGGCACGACGTGGACAGGCCACGTTACAAGGCTGACTCATGACCACAGGAGCTCCCTGACTTACCAATTCTGGCCTCAACAAAGCAGGTTTGCTAGGCCACGGTCCCCAGCGTGAGGGTGGGAACGGGGTGCGTGGCTCAAGGGCGGCATCGTGCGGTCATCTTGAGGTACTTCACCCTACATCCTCTATTGCGTGAGGTTATTGTCTGACTCTGGAGGACAGCAGTCTTTACCTGCAGATTAGGACTTTCTATGCCAAGCAGTCACTCCCCAAGGGCCACAGAGCCTGGGGTGAGGTAGAGGTAGGCGGGAAAGGATGCTTGTGTGAGGAGCCCTTCAGTGAGGTTGTTTACAGTTTGCTCATCACTCTCCATAAGTCACCTTTCGATGTGGGTTTCTAGGTCCACAGCCTGGACATTTGATTACCCCTTGCACCTCAGTCAAGTATCTCAACTGTCAGTTTGGCTCCCTCGGGGAATTGTTTCCATTAGAGGGCATCTTTTGGAAAAGACTTCATCTCCCAAAGTTCATAGGAAGAACCTGGCCTTCAAAGTCAGCCAGATCCATCTTCTAGGACTAGCTGTGTGCTTTCAGGAAAGTTCTTAACCCTCTCTGTGTTTCACTTTGCTCATCCTCAAAACAGAGGTAATAACACCTTCCATATAGGGCTGTGGGTCCCGACTCTGGGCCTAATGAATGTCAGCTCTGGGGTGGGATCCATGTGACCACCTGTGTATAGCTGTCTTTCTAGGTGTGTGTGTGTGTGTGTGTATGTGTGTGTGTGTGTGTGTTGGTTGGTAACCAGCCATGGATGTTCACTTCTGCCTCAGCACCCAGACAGGAAGAAGGCTTGCTGATCAGGATATTGTGGAGTAAGTGGCCATCAGGGAGCAGGGGAGGGACCTCAAGAAGGCAAGAGCACTGTTCTGCTCCAGTTCCTGAAGTCCCAGCATCCTAAGGAGCTGCAAGGACTGGCTGTCTAGTTGGAGAAGAGCTTGGGGGGGGGGTGTCCCCACCTGTAGATCATCCCAGCCTGGGGAAAAGAAGGAAACGAGCAAAGTGGCACAGAAGGGGTCAAAGGGAATCAAGATGGAAAGGGAACATGGAGTAGCAACATGGGAAATCTCCCCAGGTGGCTAATGTTGCCCTCTCAGAGATTCAGGGAGCTTCTTGGACACCTAGACAGGGTGGCCCCTCTCCTAGGAAGCTGAAGGGTAGGATCTGATTCAGGCTGGACATATGGGCCATGACAATATAGAGGCCTTGCACCAATCCCCTTCCTTCTCGAATCAGAGGCATCTCAGCTACCAGCCTGCTCCCTCCCAGCTCGCCCTCCTAGCAGGCAGACAGGACCAGGACCCCATGCTAACCCGAGAATGGGAGCTGGTGCAGCATGGGATGCTTTGTGGGTAGAGAAGGAGAGCGCCTGAGATCTATCAGGAAATCTGGGAGACAGAGGATCGAGACATTAGCCTAAGGGTTCCCGGAAGTCTGGCTGGAGCAGAGACATCAAAGGTTGCTGGAGTTATCACTTCCCATGAGTCTGACAACATGTGACCCTGCAAACCAACATGACATCAGCAGCTTTGTTCAGCCACCCCACCTGTGAACCTGCCCTCATCTCTTCTGCCTGCAAAGCCTCTCGGTTGTTTCCCAAGATGCCCTGGTCCAGCAGGACCTGGGAGTGTGACAGAGAACACCAAAGAACTCCCTGAATGAAGTTGGCAGTCACATGCAGAGGACTGGACAGGGGCTATTGGTGCTTTCAATACATTACATTCAATACATTACATTTGTACCCTAAATCCTGGGGCAACTGCTGGCCCCAGTCACACAGCATCTGTTCTGGACTCTTGCCTTCCTCTCTGTCTTTCTCCCTCCTCCTTCCTCATCTCTGCCCTCTTTCTTTCCCAGAGTCTTCACCTTGTCCAGACAGGAATTATCTCCGATCTGATTGTGCCCTTGAAGAGTTCCTGGGGTCTCATGTGTGTTTATCCTGAAGTCTGTGTCTTTTAGAGGCGTGGTCAGGGCATTCAGGACAGGGACAGAGCTCGTAGACCAGTGTTCCAGGACATGGCTCCTTTGCTGAAAGAGTAAGAAGCCCCGCTTTGAGCTCTTTTAACATTAAGGCTGCAGGATCATTGACACAATCCAGGGCTCAGTCTTTGGGGGCAGAGACTCTCAAAGTAGGGACCTCTTTGGTACCTATAGCTCAGCGCCACACTGTGGAGGTTGCCAGGTGCTTCAGTCTGGTGACTGTAATTTTTGTTTGTTTGTTTTTGTTTTGTTTTTGCTGTTTTTGATTGTCATGTCTTCAGAGAGTCTGTTGTTCAACGGTTTTCAGCACCCGATGCCTCTGTCCAGAATTGAAAATGGAACCCAGAAACATCGTAAGATGCCCCCTGTACACTTGCATGTAAGAACCGCTGGCCCAGGGTTCAGCTTTGGTGGAATCATGAAAAAGGAATCCAGGGGTTGACTCTTGAAAATGGGAGTTGCTGAATGGCTAAGGATTTTTTACAAAGAAACACTGGGAAAGCCAGAGAAAGATAAAGAACTAGGCAGGACTTCCCTCTGGGGAGAGAAAGAAGCATTGGAGAGGTGGGGGTAGAGATCAGACCTCCAATGACTGAGGAGGTGGTTAATACAGCCAGTTTTCTGTGTTCTCAATTTGACCCCCACATCTGAATGAGGGAGATGGGGTCAATTTCTGTGAGCCGTGAGATCTGGGAGGGCAAGGATAATTGACTGGAAGGAAAAAGCCCTTTTGGACATCCATTTCTACAGCCAAGAAAAACATACTGTGAACACTAGTTGGAAACACAAGGAAGGAAATCCTGACAGGGTTCTCCCTCATCCGTGCCCTTCTCATGTAAATGCATGTAAAATGCATGTAAAGTGTTACTGGGATTTTGTACTACTTTTTTTTTTCTTTTTCTCCTCTCAGTTCTGAAGTACTTCAGCCTTACAGCAAGATACAAGGAGAAATAGATCAAGGGCCATGTACTTACCCCAACAAATGGCAGATGCTAACATTTTGCTGCATTTACATCAGATTCTTAACAAACAAACAAACAAACAAACAAATAACAAAAAACCCACTGCTGAAGCCCCTTTGTGTTGCTTTCTCTCTCCAAATGCACAGTCGCTTACCTGCAATCCAAGGATAATTTTCTCACGCACGGGCTCACCCCATATTACTCATAAATGACAACTAGCAATACTTTGAGTGAGTGCTTTTTATTTTGCATGAGCCGTGTCAGAGTGACCCTATCATTTGAGAACTCGCTGTGTTTTTTTAAAATCTAGTATTGTGTTTCCAAGCACACTGATTTTAACTTCTGAATAACTGGACGGCACAAGAAAACCACAGTTCATGCCCTCACTCTCGATGGACATTTCTGTTTGCTGAAGCCTGGATATAGCCTGTTCCTTCTGAAACTCGTGTTGGAATTTGATTGCCGTCACACCAGTGTCCGTCAGGGGTCTCCACCCACATGAATGGCTTAATGCATTCGTGGACTAATAGGTCAGCTCAAGACTGTCTTCCTTATAAAAGCTAATCTTACTTGGAAGAGTAATACATGTTGGTCATCCCAGCTTAGGCTCAGGCAGGGGGATCCTAAGTTTTAAGCCAGTAGCAACTGTCTTTGTCACTGTTCTTTTGCTGGTGAGACACTCCATGGCCAAGGCAATGCTCATAGAAGAAAGCATTTAATTGCCATCTTTCAGAGGTTTAGTTTATTACCGTCTGGGAGCACGGTGGAATACATGTAGGCATGGGGCTGAAGAACTAGCTGAGAGATACATCCTGATCCACAGACAGAGAAATAGAGAGAGAGTGGGGGGAATGAACTTTTGAAATCTCAACCCCTGAATGCATACACATACACACATACATACATACACACCACACACACACACACACACACACACACACACAACATACTTATTCTACTCCCTCTAATCCTATCAAAGACTTCCACTCCCTAGTGACTAGGTTTCAAATATATGAGCCTACAGGGGCCATTGTTATTCAAACCATGGCAGTAACTTAGCAAGATCTATCTCAAAATAAAATAGGCACGATGGCTGGAGATGAAGGTCGATGGTCTTGGGTTAAATCCCCAGTACCATTAAACCAAACAAAGATAGCAACAAAAATAAATAGGTAAGTGTGGAAAGGGGAATGGTAGTAGTCAGATGTCTTAGTCCAACAGCCCGATTGGAACCCAGGAACTTACATGCTGAGAGAGAACACTCCGTTGTCCTCTGACCCTCACATACATGCAGTGGTATGTGTGACTGACCATCACATACATACAGTGGCATGTGGGGCTGCATTTCCACTTCTTGCTGCTGCATGTTTGCATGTGCACACAGACTACACACTAAAATAAACACTAAATCAATGCTAAGAAAAACAAAATAACAATAGAAAAAGCAGCGAGCGCTCTGACTAGTTTGTGTGGTTTCTTACCTGAGATGTGCTCCGCCATGTTTTGATGCAGCAGGAAGACCCTGTTCTGTACAGTTCAGAGAATGATCTCCAGTGACCATGCTTAAATATATACAAGCAGAAGCTGAGAGAGAGAGAGAGAGAGAGAGAGAGAGAGAGAGAGAGAGAGAGAGAGAGAGAGAACCATAGAGATAGAAACAGCAGTTCAACATCATCAAATCAGGCATCTCCATCATCTGGTGTAGATGACCGGTGTGGTCCAATTGGACAAGCAAAGGTAGCATCATGGAGTTGGGTCTTACACCATCCAGCAAAAATTGACTGGGGAAGTTGAAGCAGTCAGCTGAGTTCCTGACTGAGTTTGCTTTCCATGGAAGAGTTTCTTGCTGCTTGGAAAGCCTTTACCCCCCAGCTGTTGTTCTCAAGGACACGATGCTTTTAATATCCTTGGCTGCTGGCTGTTTTCCATTCTCTTTGTTACAGAACCAGGCTGTAGTTACAGGGCAGGCTGACTCAAGACGAGCAGTTCTGGAGGAGACAAGGGAAGGCATCTTTGCAGAGGCATGTGAGGCTGACACTCACATACATGCAGTGGCATGTGAGGCTGACCCTCACACACATGCAGTGGCATGTGAGGCTGACCCTCACATACATGCAGTGGCATGTGAGGTTGACCCTCACATACATGCAGTGGCATGTGAGGCTGACCCTCACATACATGCAGTGGCATGTGAGGCTGCATTTTCACTCCTTGCTGCAGCATGTTTGCATGTGCACACAGACATACACACTAAATAAATACTAAACCAAAAGTCAGAAAAACACAATAACGACAGAGAAGGCAGTGAACTCTCTGACTACCTTGCTCTTTCTTTCTTGAGAGTCTACTTTCAAGAAATTTAAGAGAACATAGCAATTTATCAATATAATATGTTTTTCAGACCCTTACCAGGTGACAAGCAGGTGTCAGAAACATGCTATGTACTCCCCAGCCTCGAGCTTAATAAACCTGTATTCTTTATAAATTAGTGAGTTCCAGATGTTTTTAAAAAGTAACAAAAAATGGACTAAATTTTTTTTCTGATTTGTCACAGTGACAAATAAGTATTCTTCAATAAGTATCTTCAGTCATGTGTCCCTGGTGCTGCTGGGTTGAAGAGAAACTGATTTCTCCGTCGCAGATATGCTGGTTAATTTGCTCCGTAGCTTCCTATGCAGCCCACTAAACAGAATGTGACATTTTGATGGTTATTGTGATTATCAACTTGACTGGCATTCAGGATAATCAAGAAGACACACCTCTGGCTGTGTCTGCAAGGTTACAGGGTCACTGAGACTTTTTACCATGGTCTCAGAATGCTGCTGAGGTCAGCCAATGTGTATCTGAGCTGGATTCCCTGCAAGGAGAGCCTGAAAGACCAAGGAAGGTTAGCTGAGGATATACCACCCCCATAGGCTTGGTTCCTGAACTGAATAAAAAGGGAGGAAATGGGTAGGCCAGGTGAGCACCAGAATGTAATGCTCTCTATTTTCTGGCTTCGGACATGATATGATATCTTCCCAGTGCCGTGCTTTCTTATTGCTGGCCATATGATCTTTAGGCTTTGAAACTAGTTTGGAGGAGGAATTTGGAAGAGTTTTGACCGGTGGGCTAAAAAAGCCCTTAAATAATACAGCATAGCTTAAATGGTGATTCTGGTGGGAGGGTGGAAGACCAGGAATGTTGCTAGAAACATACTGTCCTAGTTTGGGTTTCTATTGCTGCAACAAAACTGACCAGAGAACCTTGGGGAGGAAAGGGGTTTATTGGGCTTACAATTCCTCAGCACTGTTCATCATTGGAGGCAGACAGGAACTCAAATGGGGCAGGAACTGGAGACAGGAACTAAAGCAGAAGCCATGGAGGGGTGCTGCTTACTGGCTTGCTCCCTGAGGCTTGCTCAGTCTGCTTTCTTACAGAACCCAGGACCACCAGCCCAAGAATGAACATACCCACAATGAGCTGGACCCTCTCTCAATCACTAATTAAGAAAACGCCCTATAGGTTTCCCTGCAGTCCAGGTTTATCGAGGCACTTTCTTAACTGAGGTGTTTCCCTCTCTGATATTTTACCTTGTGTCAAGTTGACATAGAGCTATCCAGTCCACAGAGGTAGTGAACAAGAGGCCATTCAGTGGCATTCTGACAGAATAATGTAAGTATGCTCTTCTTGTCCTGAGAACTTGAGGCCAAATTCAAAGGCAATGGACTAATTTGTTTGGCAGAGGAAATTTCTAGACAATATAACATTTAGACTGTGGCATGGTTAGTGCCCACTTCTTTTCAACAGATTCACAGTAAGAGAACAGAAAAATGGATAAAAGCCATATGAAAATGTATAGTTTAGGGAAGAAAGAAAGGATAAAGTTGTAGATATGAAGGGTGCAGAGAAAGCACATGTCATTGCTAAAGAATTTAATGCAACTAAAAAGAAGCTTTTCACTTGGCACTGGAGTGGCGAGACCTGAAGTTGCTTCTCAGGTCACAGCCTAAGAACAGTAACTGGTACAGAGACATCCTAAAATGTTCTTTATTTGGTGTGCATTGGGCTTGTGTTCTTCCCTGAACCAACATCAGCTGTAAGAATGATCTAATTCCTGACTTGTTCTCTTGACTCTACTTTCCTTTTTTAAAGTCTTAATTTCTTCAGCTGTGAATTCTTTTACCTCTAAAGTTTTCAAGACTCTGAACTTAATGGCCCCAAAGGAACACTTGATACTGTGTGTGTGTGTGTGTTGTATGTGTGTGTCTATGTGTGTGTATGTGTATATATCTGTGTGTGTGTGTGTGTGTGTGTGTGTGTGTGGTGTGTGTGTGTGTGTGTGTGTGTGTGTGTGTACTTTGCAATAAAGACAAGTGGAGAAAGGGCCTAGTAAGGACCAAGCTTCCACAATATCTTTTTAATAATCTATCAAGTCCAGGAAGGGAGCCACCCACTCTCACACTGAGGGTCCTTTCTCCCTTCTATTTGTTGTGGGCAAGAGGAAGGTCACCCTAAGATGTTACCCTGTAATTCCACGTTCCCAGATTTCCTATCCCTACAAAGAAAGCCCCAAATACTTCTCTAAGCTACATCAACCCAGAAAACAAGGAAAGAGGTGCACCCTCTGAGGGTGGAGCCACTCCTTGTGCTGATCTAGGGTAAAGGGCTGGCTTTTGGCCCCAAGCCCAAGAGTCCTCTGTGCATGCCAAAGACTGCTCCTGCGCTGGACTGAGGATGGACAACTGCCAGGGTCTGGACTGGGCACTGACACTGTTGAGCCTAGCTCTTGGCTACTGAGTCTCTGCCTCTACCTCTGAGCCAGACAGAACTGGTCTGGAACTCCTTTTCCCCACATCCCTTGAAGCGCTGAGATATCAGTGCTTCTTAACTGCACTTGAGAAGGGGGAGGGTTGGTTAAAGGGACCACGACCAAATTGCCTGTCTTAGAGGGAGGACATTTCAAGAGATAGAGAGTTCAAGTGAATGAAAGGGTTTCATAGTTTAGTTAATGTGGGGAAGACATCATCTCAGAGGGTCTTGTGAATGTTTTGTGAATAACATTTGTTTCCTCCTTAATACCTACCTGAAAGGTTTTGTTTGGAGGGGTCATTTGACCTTTATCAAAAAGATGAAGTCTGGGCTGGAGAGATGATGGCTCAGGAGTTAAGAGCACTGACTGCTCTTCCCAAGGTCCTGAGTTCAATTCCCAGCAATCACATGGTGTCTCTCAACCATCTGTAATGGGGTCTGGTGCCCTCTTCTGGTGTGTCTGAAGAGAACAATGGTAGTGTACTCATATGCGTAATAAATAAATAAACAAATAAATAAATACATCTTTAAAAAAAAGTCTGAGAACCTTGACTTCCTTGGGCCACAGACCCCTTTCATTCCTGAATAGTCTACACCCTGGGTGACAGATGACTTACTCCAGCCTGGAGGGCAGGAGGCCTATCAAGGACCTCGCCTCAGAGTCCCACCCACCAGCCAATGAGGACCCAGGGAAGTGAGGTCACTACATCCTGATTCCCAGCCCAACAAGGGAGACTGGGACTTGGAGGGGGTAGTAAATAGCAGATGTCACCACTGATATTGGTAAAGAAGTCTCGAAGGGCAAATGAGTCAGCAGCAAGTTTAAGCAATGGACAGTTGCACCATGGGGTGTTTCTCAAATTCTTGTCTACTTTTAGAAAGTACGCAATGCCATTCAGTGGGCATCGTGATTCTGAAATAGCTACGAAAATGTGAAAAATGCTGCGGGGGGAATATGTGCCCTCGTTGACCTCTTTCTGAAAACAATAGTCCACAATTGTGTTGCGAGACCTTCAGTGAATCTTGCAGCCTGGCTGCTCCCTCTGATCCTTGTTGGTGACATGAAGGGAATGTGTGAAACTATCTCTGGAGGTTCCCTCCAGCCTCGCATTCTGATACTTGACACTGAGCTCACATTCTTGATACTCCAGCTGCATCTATACATGGCCGAGACCACCGAGCCAATCCAGTGAGCGTGGACAAGATGTTCTCCCCAATCGATTCTTTGGCTCAGGGTAGTTGAAACAATGAGCTGACTGGCATTGGTTTTCATTTCACAACTGGTGGCTCTGGCATCATGGTGACTAGCGGTTTTCCCACAGCGGTGTCCCGACTTGCTGCATGCCTGGAGCACTTTTGAGGTGTGTCATAGGCAAGTGGCTACCTAATAACGGACTGTCCGGGCTTTCAGATGATTGACGATCTTTCTGGTTTTAATCAATTAGAACAGATTCCGTGTAACCCTGTAATCGTGCCCAGCCAGTTGCTTGCATTCTGACATGCCTCATGGAAGAAGTATGGAAGAAGTTTTGTAACTGGCAGACAAGGTCTGCTTAGAGCTCCAATTCTACTGGATGCCATGGGAAGGGTGTCACGAGCCATACACGTGGATATCTCATCCGAAGCAGCCGCAAGATGGCTATTGGAAGTCCCTGATATATTTTTAGACCACTAAAGATCCAAGCTCTAGAATAACCTGGTCTAAATAGCCTGCTACCAGCATAGGCTGAGTTTAGGCAAGAGAGCTATTATAGGGCAGTTCAGAAGAATACAGAATAAAAGGCCTCGGTATGCCTGATCCTTGGTCTAAAAAGAAACATTCCACCATGATCTGTTCATCGACTAGGAAGGGAATGGGGTGTGACGAAGTCTATATTGAGTATTTGGGTATCCATTCCTGTACCAATCAATCACGGCCAGTTTAATACTGTTCACGAGAGACTTTGGTTACTCAGTCTATAAGCTTGTATTTCCTCCCTCCTGTGGTGCAAAAGAGTGCTATAATACACAGGCCATTGAGTTATCATAGAAAACGGTCTATTTCGACCCAATGACAGAGCATTGCATTGCTGGCTTTAGACTGCTCACTGCTCAGAGCACCCTCTCTCACCAGTACAGGGACTGGTGGCATCCTGGGATGCCACAAGCCTGAGTTCTGGGTTAATGTGGAGCAGAGCCCAAAGCCTAGCTATGTAGCATGTCAGTCACACAGCACCTGGAAGATGAAGTCATGATTATAGACCATTATGATTCGGGGGTCACTTGTAACTGCAGCACAAGCTAATTTTGTGCTGACTGGTACAATGTTTTATATAACATAGTGACACAGTAATAAAAAAAAAGTGAGATTTCGAATTTAGAAGGAACTGAGGTAGAATCTTAACACTTGCTGACCGTGAGCAAATTTCTTAGGACCTCAGACTTTGGGCAAACCCAGCCTCTTGGCTCACAAGATGGCAGTTCTGACTCCTTGCCCACAGTACTAGTTTATATGAAACATGTGACCCAGGATTCATACATAGATATTCAGTTAGGATGATTTCAAGTTTATGTTTTCCTCAAAATAGAGCTAGGCATGGAGGGTGGGGAGAGATTGTGTGTGTGAGAGAGAGAGGGGGGAGAGAGAGAGAGAGAAAGAGAGAGAGAGAGAGAGAGAGAGAGAGAGAGAGAGAGAGGAGTGTAATAGAAAGGAAAGGAATAATTTATTTATTATTGACATTTCAAATGGCATCAGATATTGGCATCAGATATTATGAAAGACACTGACCAGGGACCCCAGGGGTCAGCAAGCATGTGAAATCATCTGTGTCCCCTGCCCCAAGCTCACAGAAACTCTAAAAGGTAGAACAGGCCCTGAGGATGCCATTTACAATTTAGCTTTTCTACAGCCAGAGGAAAGACCAGGCCTACCTACGGGAATGATCACGGACACCTTCCGCATCTAAAACACAAGGAGCAGGCGGCGTAGCAGGCGGCGGTAGCGTGAGGCTCTTTGCAGCTTGTTATCCTGCTGTTCCAGCTGAGGCCTCTCCCTGAGGTCTGGTAGGCTAAACCCCTCTCTTAAATCAGCTTATTAGTAGTATCAGGACTCCTTTGCGAGCTCAGCCAGGATCCAGGAATATTCTGGAAAGTGAACTATAAAGAAGAGAGAACAGGCCGGGCGGTGGTGGCGCACGCCTTTAATCCCAGCACTTGGGAGGCAGAGGCAGGCGGATTTCTGAGTTCCAGAGTTCGAGACTAGCCTGGTCTACAGAGTGAGTTCCAGGACAGCCAGGACTACTCAGAGAAACCCTGTCTCGAAAAACCAAAAAAAAAAAAAAAAAAAAAAAGAAGAGAGAACAGCAGAGTTTCCACAAGACAGGAAGGGACTGAAGGGTCCCTCCTCTCATCCTATGCACCAGCACATCTTTCCTTCCAGCTAAGCCTGGCCTGGGGCAAGGGGAGTGGGAACCATTCTAACCTGGCATGGCTTTTCCCTCTTATTGGGGGAAATTGCTTATTGCTCTGAAAACCATCAAGTTTCAGGGTGTTGAACCAACTCTTCTGTTTGAGTTAGTGAATTTGATGAGTTTTGTGGGGTTTTTTAAAAGATTTATTATTTATTTGTTTCATGTATGTGAGTACACTGTCACTGTCTTTGTAAAAGACATCAGAAAAAGGTATCACATTACAGATGGCTGTGAGCCTCCATTTGGTTGCTGGGAATTGAACTCAGGACCTCTGGAAGAGCAGTCAGTGCTCTTAACTGCTGAGCCATCTCTCCAGCCCTGAATTTGTTTAGTCTTAAACCCAGTATTCTTTTTCTTTTTATTTACTTATTTATTTATTATTGGTCTTAAAGATTACTATTAAGGGGCTAGAACCCCTCTTCCAGAGGTCCTGAATTCAATTCCCAGCAACCACATGGTGGCTCACAACCACCTGTAATGGGGATCTGATGCCCTCTTCTGGTGTGTCTGAAGACAGCAACAGTGTACTCATGCATAGAATAAATAAATATATCTTTTTCAAAAAATAAAAAGACTGCTATTAAACCCTGCATTCTATAAGGTGCTACCTGATCACCATTTTTCCTCTGAAATGTCACATTCTGGCCATGAACTTGGAATTATAAACTTTCCATGCTCTGCCCCTTTGAGCTCCTCAATTCGGCCTTCGGAGGGAAGCTCCCTGGGCATGTCACATGGGTCAGACAGGAAGCAGCCTTTGATGCTCTATAACCCTTGTAGAAGATAGATAGATAGATAGATAGATAGATAGATAGATAGATAGATAGAGATAGATAGATAGAGATAGATAGACAGAGATAGATAGATAGATAGAGATAGATAGATAGACAGAGATAGATAGATAGATAGAGATAGATAGATAGATAGATAGATAGATAGATAGATAGATAGAGATAGATAGATAGACAGAGATAGATAGATAGACAGAGATAGATAGATAGATAGATAGATAGATAGATAGATAGATAGATAGATAGAAAATGACCAGTCCAGACAGAGCATTCACAAGCTTGGGCAGCATTTGCAGCTGCCATCACTCTGACTCCAGCTTGCTATGGATTAACTGTTCTTATATGTAGACCTAGCTCCTAAGAGATTTCCCATGGCCATCCAGTAACTCAGACCTCCAGAGGATGGGTGATTCTTCTAAGCTTAGTTTACCAAAGTGTTCATTAAATATACCTGGATTTGTGGCTGGTGCTAGGGGTTATATGTGAAAATGGAAATAAAATTGTGAGATGGTATCAGGGGGTGGAGACAGGATGGGCACAGTCAACCTCGTTTTGATCCGGATCCAAGATCGTACCCTGGCCCTGCTTAAAATCTGTACATTGGGTCTGTGACTATGAGAGAGACAAGCAGTGGGGGAGGGGTGCTAGAGACCTTACAAGATGGATTGTTACCATTAGATGTCGTTATTGCTGTTGTTCTGACTGTTTTTCTTCTTTTTGGAGGTTGAAATTATCCACATACGTGTGGCTTCTGCTTCAGGGCTGAGCCTGGACTCAGAGAATTGACTTTGTGCCTAGCAAGAAGAGAACCTGGAAACAGAGCTTTGAGGACTCTTTATTGTTTAGTTTTGTTTGTTTGCTTGTTTGTTTTTCTGAGACAAGGTTTCTCTGTATAGCCCTGGCTGTCCTGGAACTCACTCTGTAGACCAGGCTGGCCTCGAACTCAGAAATCCACCTGTCTCTGCCTCTCAAGTGCTGGGATTAAAAGCATGCGCCACCACTGCCCAGTGAAAATTTTAAATTTAAAAGCTTTACAGCTGAAGTGAAAATTGCCTGTAAGTGATGGGTTGTGTCCAGCTGCAGAGTCTGCAGTGATGGTCAGGAGACGGCCTTTGTTTAAGTCTCAGTTGCGCCGTCTCCTGTTGATGTGGCTTCCAGGGAGCTGATGTCGGATTAGAGTGGACTACACCTGTTGCTGAGAGATGGTGTAGTGGGACAAAGGTCGGAAGTTTTAAAGAATCTATGAATTGTCTCTCCAAAATTTGTATGCTGACACCTTAATCCCTGGTGTGTCTTTATTACGACCTTTAAGGGGTCATTAATGCTACATAAAGTCATAAGAATCGGACCTCCGTGACTACATTTATAGAAAGAAGAAATGTGGGATAAGGATACCAGGTATGAATGCTTACAGAGAAAGAGGGGAGGGTGTGTCTGGGAGCCCAGAAGACAAGCCTCAGCAGAAATGCAGCCTCTGGACTCCTCCATCCCAGGCTTCAGCCTCCCTTTGAGCGAGCAGAGCTTGGATTTCTACCGTGAAGCCATCAGCCCCTCGTGTTGTTATGGCAGCAAGCTGACAGGGCAGGCTACAGTCCAGACGGCTTATGTTCTGTTCCTTTCAGCTTATTGGTTAGTTCTGCAGATAATTAACACCTCCCCCAATTCTGCAACCCCCAGCCCCTCCCCCTCCAAGTCTGCCTGAGGTTTTTCCACATGCCCAGTCATCTGGTTAGGAAGCCAGAAATTTGGGCCAGGCAGAGTGAGTCAGAATTTGGCACAGTCCCATAGGGGGTGATAGTCATATCAAACATGAGTGTGATTCTGCTCTGCCAGCTTCTACCTGCCTCCAGCAAACATGGAGGAAACTCTTGACCCATTCTGTGCCTCACTGTTCTCATCTGTAAAATAGGACAAAACATCACCTTTCCTTGTAAGATTACAGCGACATAAAAACAGGCAATGAGTAATGTGATCATTTCATATTGTACTCAGGGAGCACAGCACTCAGGGGGCACAGTGCTCAGGGACCAACCTAGTCCAGGAACAGCTAAGTTCAGAGTCAGGCTGCTCACTTTGGTATGAGGTGGTAGGGACAGGAGTGGATAGGGTCTTTCCTCTTTAGGTGACCTGCACTATGACACAGGAAATGGCATCAAGTTCTTTTCCCAGTTGAATCCCCGTCACCCCTGTTTTCTAAACATGATGGTCTTTTAAAAGAGAATACTGTGCATCTTGATAAATAAGATAACGAAGTCAGGCTTCCCAGAGAGCCCAGCTGTCAGCAAGCACTCAATAAACGGTAAGGAGCGCTCTATGTAAAGCGTCTTTCTATGTCACCCCTTGGAGCCACTGTGGCATGGAACTGAGGCATAATTTGGACACCATTGATAAGAGCAGCATTAGATGGCTGCATTAACAAATTTGGTTTGAGGGTGGAGAGATGGCTCAGTGGTTAAGAGCACTGACTGCTTTCCCAAAGGTCCTGAGTTCAATTCCCAGCATCCACATAGTGGCTCATAACCATATGTAATGGGATCAGAAACCCTCTTCTGGTGTGTCTGAAGATAGCTACAGTGTATTCTTATACATAAAATAAATCTATAAATACATTTTTAAAATGTTTGATTTGAGACTCTGGCACACCCTAATAAGTGGACCTTCCTGACTGCGGATCTTCGGGCTATGTGGACTGGTAGTGTTTTTCAACTTTTTTCCTTTCGATATGCAAGACCATTGGTGTGCTGGGAAGGAGTGGGAACCAGGCGTAACTGCTGATGGGAGGGTCCAGGCGGGCAGTGTGGTCAATGGGGCTTTGCTCACAGGTGGCCTGAGCCCCGGAAGGTGAGCATGTTCAATGGGAATTCCATTCCTCAAATCAGCTCTGTGATATTTGGGGCATTTGCTCTGTAACTTATTCCCAGGGCCTCTACCTTCTTTGACAAAATTAGCTTCAGGGTCTCTATTTTCACATTCTCCAGGATCTTGATAATGGGAGACTCAGGTAACAGTCACTTTGTGTCTCTGTCACCTTCTACTCAAAAGTACTATAGAAGCTTTGTTCTCTAATGGCCTGCTTTGTACCTACCAAATAGCAGGCTTTTCAAAGTCAGATGAAACACAGGGTCAATCCACAATTTAACCTTATCACCACCCTGGTTGCTAGGGAACCTTTCTGTAAAGAAAACAAATGCCACTGTCTTAGTCACCGTCCTATCACAGTGAAGAGACATCATGACCAAGGCAACTTTTTATAAAATAAAGCATTTAATTGGAGACTTGCCTACAGTTTCTAGGGTGAGTTTGTTAGCCTCATGTCAGGGAGTGAGGGAGTGTGGCAACACACAGGAAAAGTAGCCAAGGGGAGAGAGAAAGAAAGAGAGAGAGAGAGAGAGAGAGAGAGAGAGAGAGAGAGAGAGAGAGACTGGGCCTAGTATGGTCTTTTGCAACCTCAAAGCCTACCTTGAGTGACACAGTTCCTTCAAAGACTTCACCTAATCCTTCTCAATTAGCAACACTCCACGATGACTAAGCATTCAAATATATGAGCCTATAGGGGCCATTCGTAGTCAAATCACCACACCCAAAAAGACTGAGAATGAGAAAAGAATTCAAGAAAAAATATTCTCCCACAAGCCCAGGAAAACCGGTCATGAGTTACAAATGTTCTGTAAACCTCATGCCTAATTATAATTTGCTTTCTGTTCCTCTCTACAGGCTACAAGAAAGTGAGTCCAAGAACCAAGAAGAAAGAGAAACCTCCTTCAGAGGTGTTGGCAGGGGTTGAAAAGGGTCCTTAGACATCAGAGATCAAGGCCAGAGAGCAGCTGTAGACAGAGAACTCTGGAAAACATGACCAGAATTGACACATACCTCATAAAGTTGAAAGATTCCGAGTCAATGAACTCTACCTGGCTGAAGAAGTGGAATAGGACCCGTAGTTGAAGATCCTGACTGACACTTGCCCGTGTGTTTGTGCTTCCTTCAGTCTGCATATCCTATTTTGAATTGATATTTGAGTTTAATATTCTTTGTCCTAAGTTGCTTTAATAAAAAGCTCTGTTTACATTAACTCAAATAGTACCAATGCTTTAATTATGACTGCCTTTGGGGAGACAAGCAATTCAAACCTGGTCGGTTTTTGGTGCCTGGCTGTTTCAGGCCCAGATAAGGCTTTGCAAAGGAAACAGTTTGTAGAGCACTGGTGATGGGAATCTATGAAGTTCTCACAACTGTCGGTGTTTGATCAACACTTACGAACAAGGCACATTCTAAGCACAGAAAGCTTTAAAAGTCTGCAAACGCAGAGCACCAAAGTCCTGGAGATGAATGAGCATCACTGAGAGGGACATCAGATAACATTCCACAGAGACGCTGCTAGCTTTAGACACAGCGACAGGTGCTTCCGCCTCTCACCACTGAGATGGAGGAAAGCAGAGCAATGTCTCCCCAAGTTCTCTCTCTCTCTCTCTCTCTCTCTCTCACACACACACACACACACACACACACACACACACACACACACACACACACTGAAACAAACAAAGAATGGTGGAGACATCCTGTTCAGTGTAAATGCAGACCCTTTGAAGTTTCTAAGAGCCCAAGGGGAGATTCTTGGAGTTCTGAGCTGTCCGGACCCAGAGAGTTCATTTGATTCAAAGATGAACAGCAATGTTGCAATCCCAACAAAGGCGACAAGTTACTGTATCAGAAATTTGAACTCTTCCCCTGATTCCCAACCATCTTCTATTAGTTAGGTGTCATGTGACCTGAAGGAAACGTTAGTTACTTCTCTTCCTAAACACATTAAGAGCTACCACCCAACCTCTCTCTTTCTATCTCTCTCTTTCTCTCTCTCTCTCCCTCCCTCCCTCCCTCCTTCCTTCCCTCTCTCCCTCCCTCCCTCCATCCCTCCCTCCCTCCCTCCCTTCCTCTTCCTCTCTCTTTCTCTCCTTGGCCAGAAGCCACACACTGGGGCTGGGCAGAATCTGAGAGCAGAGCTGTGAGCAGTGGCTGGGCAGCCAGCTGGGAGGGGTGGAGCCCCTGTGTTTTCAGTCAGAAGCTCCTACAGCTCAGCCTCACCTGCTCAGAGCCATAAACATCTTTGATTACTGTGCTGGTGCCAATAATCAAAGCAGAGGGGAAAGAACCTCTGTGAAGATGGGTCTTGAGGAAGTCATTTTTCTCTGGGCCATTTTCCTCAGTTGAAAATGTAAGGAGTTGGAGACATTGTCCTCTCAGATATGTCATTCTACAGTTCTGTCTTTAAAAAAAAAAGTAAATATTCATTCCTATAAATACTAAGTGAAAAGTTACTAGTTGCCAGTAAGGATTTTATTTTGCTTTGATTTCAAATAGGACCTCACTGCATTGTCCAGGTTGGCTTGGAGGGCATTATATGAACCAAGCTGACCTCAATTTCTGGTGATCCTCCTGCCTCAGCCTTCCATGTGTCTGGACTACAGGCAATTAGATGCTGTTGCCAGTAACTTCCTAACACTCTACTTATCGGCACATCCATCCATCCACACACCCACCTGTGTACTGTTGTCTGATGGCTGAAACAGTATTTGAATCCAGTAGTATTTGGATTCCCTGGGTCCAGGAAAATCCCAAGGACCCTTTACTATAATGACTCATTTCATTTGGCCACATTGTCCAGATAGTTGATCAAGCATTATTCTGAGTGTTTTCATAGGGAGGGTTAGTGAGGTTACCATTTCAGCCAGTGGGCTTTAAGATAGTAGCTTGACCTTTACAATGTGGGTGGGCTTCATCCAATCTGAATGAAACAAATGAAGAAAAAAAAACTCAACCAAACCAAGCAACCCTGACCCTCCTTAAGTAAGAGAAGATTCTGCAGAAGTCTCCTTTCTGTGTCTCCAGAGCACCCTGCAGATTCTGAACTCATTAGCCACTATAATCATAAAGTCAACTTCTACTCACACATACCTTTATATGCATGTGAGTATGAACATGGACTCCCTATGATTTCTGTAGAATACTAACTACTGTGTTTACCCATGGAACTGTAGAGCAGATCCCTGGACCTACTCTCTATACGGTACATAAGCATATACGTGTAAAGAGGGGACAGTGGCACCAAGCCAAGGGCATCGAAGAGCAACCAGATGCCCAGTCCATGTCTTGATCTCTTCTATCCATTTCCCACAAATTCACTAACACACACACACACCACACACACATGCACAGATGCACACACACATATAACACATAACACACACAACACACACAACAAACACACACACAACACACACATATACAACACACACATACACACACATAATAGACACAACAAACACACACACAACACACACATACACACATGTATACACATACACAACACACATACAACATACACACACACACACAGAGTCACTTAACACCTTAAATTGTGTGTGTGTGTGTATGTGTGTATGTGTGTTGTATGTAGATCAGAAGACAGCTCTTGTGTGATTCAGTTCTCTCCTTCTACCAGCTGAGCTCCAAACTTGAACTCAGGTCCTCAAGCTTAGCCGCAAACACATGTGCCATCATGCCAGCCGCCCTTCTAGCACCCAAGATTGAGATATTTGCTTTATTAAGGGCAAAATTCACCTGAGCTAGCTTGGTCCGTATTACAGCCACTTAACCTTCATTTCAATCTACCTGTAAGCTTCTGACTAAAGAGAGGCCAGGAGGGTGTGGCAACAGGAGACCTAGGACTTTGGAAACATGTTCTCCAGTCCAGTCTCAGGACCCACCAAGGAAATGGAGATAGTGACACCTTCCTCTGCAGCTGAGCTGAGAGGCTGAGAAGACAGTAAATACAGAAGTGTGCTTGTGGAATAGAAACACACCAACAAAGTGTGGGGGGCTCGTCCCCAACATCCATTCATTTGTCAAGCACACGTCTTGCCAAGAGCTGCACAAGAGGCGAAAAGCTCAGAGGAAGTATGTAGTCTGTTCCCTCAGACTTGTCAGTCTAGTGGGTGAGGCTCAGGGGACGTTAGAGTAAAATATGGCCAAGTTCTACCATAGAGGTATATGCAGGGCATGTGGAACCCCAAGAGGTCTCCTTCCTCACCCTGTGGAATTGGAGAAGGTTCCCTCCAGGAGGTGACTCTTTGAAAGATGCACAGCTTTTGCTAGAGAGGAAAGAAGAGATGACTCTGGGTAGAGGTCTGCTCTGTAAAGAACATACACAGGGGAAGTTATTTCTGGCTTGGACTTGCCAGGCTTTGGGCAAAGAGAGAAAGTGATAGATCAGGGGCACTCCTGAGGCCATACAGTGTGGTGGGGAGGGAGTGGTGGAGCATGTCCCCAGCTTCAGTGTCCCTCTCCGTCTCCTGACACTGCCTAGAACCACAGCACTGCCAGCTTGGCCTTGGTCCCAGCACTCCAGGCACAATCTGTCGGGAACTTCTCCCTTCTGCCACACATCATGTGAGAACCTCATATCTCTGCGTATCATATGGGACCCTCAGACACAGGGATGTCTCAGCTACTCTTCTAGCATTGTGAAGTAACATCATGACCAAAGCAACTTATAAAATTAATCGTTTAGTTGGGGACTTGCTTACCACATCAGAGGGGCAGCCCATGGCCGTCATGCCGGAGAGCACAGCAGCAGGCAGGCAGGGATGGTGCTGGAACAGTAGCTGAGACCTCACATGTGACCCACAAACAGGAGGGCTGACATAAGTTTTGAGACCTCAAAGTCCACTCCCAGTGACATATCTCCTCTAGCAAGGCCACGCCTCGTAATCCTTCCCCAAACAGTTCCACCAACTAGGAACCAAGTGAGTACTCAAAAATGTGAGCCTATGAGGACCATTCTCAATCAAGCTACAGAAATGTAGGATCACACCCTCAGTTTCCTAATGGGAGACGGTGAGATAGCTCGGTTTGTAAAGACACTTTACAGAAAACGTACCCACACGAGTTTAACCCCTAAGACCTACAAAGTAGAGAACCAATTCCTCCAGGTTGACCTCTGACCTCCCACCGGCGTGTGGGTTCGAAAGAGAGCCCCAGTATACATACACATATGTAGAGAGAAAGCAAATATGTGGCAGGTACATGCCACAGGCTCACAAACACACACCGAAACGCCAAAGCACTGCTTGAAACTTGCTGGTACAAAGCCGCCACAACCCCTGCATAGCAGTATGGATTCTCACCACCTATATCCCCAGCCTACCAAGAATTACACAGGGTTTCCTGGGCCGGTCGGCTCACCCCAGTGGATCTCAAAACCACTTTTTGCTCTTGCTGCTTGGCTCTGCCGTCATTGTTTGAGACGTGAACACTCAGGAGTGCCGACCAAACAGCAGTTGACCTGCGCTTCCGTGCCCTGCCCCACCCCCAACCCCGCTCTCCAATTCCTTTCTTCCTCTTTTCTTTTTTTTTCTTTTGAGAACACTTAACAGCAAAGGTTAATCTTTGAAGTCCCTAAAGATTTGAACTTTCCGCAGAATTGGCTGCAGCTTCTAGTGGGTTAGAGTCTAATTGGAGTAGAGCAGAAGCCGGGAGCTGTGCTGGGGAGGGGTGGGAAGAAGAGGCCACAGCAGAAAGCCACCAGTCAGGCCAGCATCCTCTAGCAGACAGGGAGCAAAGAGGTGACACCCAGAGTATGCATGACGGGTAAGGAGCGGAGCGGAGCAACGTGACCCAGGGCAGATACGAGAGAACAGGAAACCTCAGTGGTGTGTTCTGGGGGACTGACTGTGGTTAGGTGGTCCTTCCATCAATCCTAATATCCCAGGCAAATCAGGAAACTACCCAAGCCACCTCAAAGTCTCCCCTGCCATTTCCCAAGGTCTCTGGATCAGGTTCAGATTAACTCTACTTCTTGGATTTTATGTGACAGTCAAGCCAGCCAACCATTGCCTCTGGGGCCAAACATTCCTGTCCTTCTCTGGCAGAAACTGCATGAAGGCCAAAGCTGAATCCTGGGAGAAAAAATGCACATGAAAAATAAGAGTCTTTAATAATAGAAGCAAATCTGGTGGTACATGCTTGTAACCCCAGTATATAGGAAGCCAGGGCAGGAGGAAGAAGACCCAGGGAGCTAACCTGGGCTACAAAGTGAGGCAAATTACCAATCAAAAAGCACTTTCTTTTGGTTCTTGCCAACTCTTTAAAATATGTACACGTTTGTTTGAAAGTTCAAAAAAAAAAAAGGAGCTAGGGATATAGTTCCATGAGTAAAATGCTTCTGTGTAAATGTGAGGACCCCAGTACCCACATAAAAGACCAGCATGGCAGTGCACACCTATAACCCCAGTACTGGACGGAAGGTGGCCGTAAGTGGATCCCCAAGGTTCACTATCTAGCCGGTCTAGCTGCAACTGGGAACTCTAGGTTCAGTGAGTGATCCTATCTCAACGAGAAAGGCAGGGATTGATAATGGAAGACACTCGAAGTCAACCTCTGCTCCTACATACGTGCACAAGAGAGTACATCACACACACACACACACACACACAGAGAGAGAGAGAGAGAGAGAGAGAGAGAGAGAGAGAAACTGACAGAGACAGAGCTCACTAAGCTCTTTCTCGCTCGCACCCAGTTTCTTTCTCAGAGACCAGAGATTATTCCTTCTAACTGCAAAGCAAGATGGCATCCCTATGTCCAGTTATAGGGTGAAAGAGAAATTTGATTATGGACCAAAGATATATGAAGCTTATTAGTTAGGGTTAGAGGTGCGGATCAATGATGGAGAACTTTCTTACCAGGTATGACATTCTGAGTTCGAACCCCTTAGCATGGCAAGAAAAAAGAAAAAAAGAAAAAAAGAAACGGAGTTAGGAAACACAGATTGCTAACCCAGGCCCACCTCCCAAGACCAGAGAGCTCTGGAATACACTGTAACAAATGCTGACAGGTACAGCCTGAGGACTCCTTATGGATGGTCCTGAGAACAAGTTCAAAGTGGGATGGATCTGCTGGGCTATGCTGAGGGTGGGACTCTAGGGGCTGTGTCTTGGTGGGTTGGCAGCACTGTGCCTCCCACTGTTGAATTTTTCTTAGTCAACAATAAACTGTTCTCTTCCTCCTTTCCTTATATGGGAAGTCTTCTGGGATGGAAAGATTTTTGTTTTTAATCCCAGTCTCCCAATGAGTTCCATGCTACCCTACTCCAAGGATGGAGAGGAACTCCCAGGTACTTCAGAAAGAGAAAAGTAGGAGGAAGATGGAGACAGCTGAGGGGCGGGCATGCAAGCCAGGCCAAGGTCAGCCAGATAAGGAGTTTGACCTGGCCTGGAAGAAACAGCCTAAGTCGGCCCTGTCCCAGCTCCTGAGCCCCCCATAGGCCTTCCTCTCAGCTCTGGCCCTGCTCTCTGCCAGGTCTCCATTATGCCTTGATTACTAAATCTTTTTAGTAATTCTTGTCTCTCTGCATGCAGAGCCAGAGTGCCATCAGCCCACTGCAGAGGTTTACACATTCGATTTTCTATATCCTAACTTGTCTTGGTCCCCATGATGAAACTTATTCATGTGGAGCCATTTGTGACAGTTTTTAAAGAATTGTTTTTATGGGCAAAGATGAAAGTGTACTTTTTTGTTTTTGTTTTTGTTTTCCTACAAAGAAATACGATGTCAGGTAAATGTTTCAGTGAATTTGCTGGAAACACTGAATTGGCTTAAGAGCAGGAGTTCTTTTGAGCATTTGGCATCTGGGCAAACTGTGATACAAAGTGTCGATGGCTAGCTCCTTCATCCTTGCTCCCCACAGCTGGACGGGACCCCACAGAGGATGAGCCACATTATCCTGAACGCTCTCCTGGTGAGTTGTGGTGCACTGGCCATTTGGTTTGAGCCTCTAGAATTTAATTCTCAACAGGGCCTGTATTTGGACCCCCTAGGATGCCCTAAAGGGATACAGACTAACAAGCAGACCCCCTCCTAAGGTGTCTGCCTTAAGTGATGCCCCAAATATGAGGCAGCATCTTTCCTTAAAGATTTAAGAAACTTCTGAATGGGTTCTTCTGTCACCCAGTCAACTGCTGCCTGTGAGTTCAGAGACCTTGAGATGACAGCTATGAAGTCAAGACCTGGTCACTGTAACGCCCGGAGGATGTTTAACCCTCTGATGCCTAGCATTAAGCCCAGGCATTCTGATTTTATTGGGTAGGGCTAAGACTAGGGTCCCAGGAACTTCTACAACATAACCAGGTTAAGACTGGCTGGGGCAGCAGAAAAGCCCAGACTGTCAGAGACCCAACCCGGGGCTTTGCTGGACACCTTGAGTGAATTCGTTGACACCTGCGAACCCCTACTTTCTCACTTGGAATATGAGAATAGTATCGACCACCTCAAACAGTTGCCTGTGCCTGGCTTCCTCCACTAGTACAGCGTGGGTTAACATCTTAATCATTCTTCCTTGTCAAAAAAAAAGCAAATTTACCACCAGTAATTAACTCTACTATCAATAAAAATTCATTTCTTATTAATGCAGAAGTGCTGCTTCTGGAACCGTGGAAGAAGATCCCAGGCTTGCCTGTTCGCCTTGCTTCTGTGGCAGGTGTCACTCCAATGGAGTCTCTCCTTATCTCATAAACTCCTGTCTCCAGAGGCCAGCTCCTTTGAATCAAATTAGAGTTAATTAAATCCTCTCTAAAACTCACTAGGGGAACTCATAGCATATATTGAAAGTCCTGTCAGGCGTGATGGCACACACCTATAATCCCAGCACTTGGGAGGTGGAGGCAGGGGGACCAGGAGTTCAAGGTCATTCTCTACTACATAGTGAGTTTGAGATCAACCTGAGCAACAGGAGACCCTGAAACAAAGCAAAAGTCCTGGGTGCAAGAGCCTATTACAAACCAACGAGTCTCTTCTGTTACACACAATCACATTTGTATCATAGTGTAACCAGGAAGCCGTTCAACTGCAGAACTGAGCCTAAGAGTTGACACCATGGATTCTAGACCCACAGTGTGCCTTTGGCCATGGCCCCTTTCCTTTTCCAGCCTCCACGTGCTCAACGCTACTTTAGAGTGCTATTTTTGAAAGCTGTGCTTGAAAATGCTGCTATTGCCCCTCTGAGGAGCGTGCAGTCTCGCAGCTCACGCTTGCCACCAGTCTCAGCCGCAGGGGGATGCAGATTCATGGCACTGCAGGGTGTGCCTGAATCATTTAGAGATGCTCCTTTCCCGAGAGTCCCCTCTATCACACTCTCCGCACCTGCTTTTTGATGCCGCACCTCTGACAGGTGTGGAGCGAGGTGACAAAATAGATGCAGATTCTGCCTGCCTGCTCAGAAGCACTGGTTTGATGTTCAGATAACTCATGTGTGTAACTGACTCCAACATATGCACTGCAGAAGATACCCCACTGGGGCTCAGGGAAGGCTGGCTACAGAAGCTGGTATGCTAACTGCATTAGGAAGATCGGGAATAGATAACGGAGACAGGAAACGTCCTCCGATGCCAAACAGCTCAGGGTGTGAGAAGGCAAGAGCTGGTCCCTGGAGACCTTGGGTTACTTTCAAAAAAATGTCTACAAGTGACATCTTTGGTCAAGAGCTGTGCATCTTTTAAGCATTTGGTACACATTGTTCACAGTCCTCCAGAGAGGATGCTCAATGTACCTACCCTTGGCCAGGCTGTACAACGCCACTGTCTTAATCTGAAAACAGGAGCTGGAGCTGGCGTGCAATGTGTCCCATCAGCTGAGCAAACATTTCCTCTGCTTCACTTCTCCCCTTGGGCTACAGTGGGTGTGTAGACATGAGAGCACACAGCGCTGCCTTCCTGAGCTCAGCCAGCTGAAAGGCATCCCACAGTCTACCAGGGCAAACCAGGGCTCCCTGAAAGCTATAGCCGGTGTCTGAACTGCAAAGCGTCTGTCCTATCTGGTTCCCCTCTGTGAGTCGTTCACCTCCTTGGGATGATTCACACCATTCTACTTGGTTTGGGGGGGCAGGAACTCTCCTGACTCTGTCAAGGGGGCAGCTAAATGTCTACCTGCTCATGGACTGACCGCATTCTGCCATTTTCTTCCTTCCAGCTTCTCTTACTGGCAATTGTCTTAGGACCGGTATGAAGAAACACCATGGCCAGAAGCACCTTGAGAAAGAAAGGGTTTATTTGGCTTACATATCCTGAATCCACTGAGGGAAGGCAATTCAGGAACTCACTGAGCAGGAACCTGGAGGCAGGAACTGATGCAGAGGCCACGAAAAAACGCTGCTCACTGGCTTGCTCAGCCTGCTTTCTTACAGAATCCAGGACCACCAGCCTAGGGGTAGTTCCATCCACAATGGGCTGGACCCTCCCCACTAATCACTGATTAAAAAATATGCCCTACAGGCTTGCCTACAACTCAATCTTAGTGAGGCATTTTCTTAATTCAGGTTCTCTTCTCTCAGATGACTTTAGCTGTGTCAAGTTGACATAGAATTAGCCAGCACAGCAATGTAGGGATTTCCAAGATGCTTGGTGACCTGTCTCCCAGCTTTCCACAAGTGGCTTAGCTGGGCCTCTGCAGGACCTTAGGTAAGAAAGCCATTACTGGGAGCTTGATCCGGGAGCTCTAGCAGTAAGCATACAAAGCTAAAATCCGTGCATGCCTGTTGGATGGCTTTCAGAAATGATCCTAAAGAAATAAGCACAAATATCTGCAGAGATTTATCTGCAAGATTATGCACGAGAGCCTTGTTTATGGGCAGAAAGAAGATCATTGAAATGTTCTCAAGTTTCAACCAAAGGGATGGGTTAAATAATTTATGGCACATTGGTCCAATGCAGGCGTCATAAATTACACGACGGAAAGATGCTTAAAGTCCTAGTAAGTAGCCCGAGACAACTGCAAATATTATGTACTATGTGATCCTGTTCTGGTGGAAAAATTATATACACAAAAATACAAAAAATAGAGACACAAGATGAGAGAGAAGTTATGCATCAAGAATATAAAATATTTAAATAAAGACCATAAAATATTTGTGATTTCAGGGTAGTGCAATTATCAGAAATGGGAATTCTCTGGGTGTCCATTACTTGCATATCAGAATAACAGGCACCTTATTTTAAAAAAAACAATTTCTCCCGGGCACATACAGAACAATGATATGCACAAAGCACTGTCTTAGGTACTGGGGAGCCACACCCAGGAGCAGGCTTTGCAGGAGAGAGCAGCTCCTTGCTGCTGGACCAGCTGTTCAGCCATAGCTCCCTGCTCCCCTGCCACCCCGGGTCATGCAGAAACCCCACTGCTTATGTAACCAAGCTGCAGAAGAAATGCCCTTGGCAGCCTCAGCCCTGGGCAGACAGATCTTCTGACTCCTCAGCTCCATAACAGACCATAATGGGACAAACCAGAACTGATGGTTGCGTAAAAGTAGGAAGGATGGACTTTTTTGGCCGCTGAGTTCCACTCTGCTGAGCAGGCGCATCCCTTCCCTGCTGGTTACACAGCATACGAGTAGCTGGCTATGCTTGGCTTCCAACTCTCCTGTTCTGATGAATAATTAACTCTTGCGGAGTGCTTTGCTTGTAATAACACAGATGATGCTCATAGCACCATAGGCATTCCTTCAATGTCCCATTACAGATGAGGAAAGAAGACAGGGAGAGCGAGGCAGCTTACCCAAGTCGTGCACCAATAGCTGGAAGAGATAAGAGTCAACCCAGGCAGTGTGGCTCCAGGTCTGCCCTCAGCACCATGGCTAACAAGCTCTTTCTGGTATTGTTTCCATGGTGATTTTTCCCCCTAGGAGTGCTGAATCCCTTCAGGATATGAACTACATCCTTCATGTTTATGGGACCAAATAGAACCCAGTGTAGTAGTGGGCACACTGCACATTCCCAGGGACTTGCACCCTGGGGACTTGCAGCCTGCCTTCCCGTTCCTACTACAATAGGCAACCCTAGCTGCTGACAGCTCCTCTGTGGGTGACTATGAGACTAGAGGATGCCCCAGATGTATTTCTCAACTTCCAGAAGGGCTCAAGGCTTCTTGCAGCATCTCTAGAACGTCTTCCCCAGTGATTGCTCAGCCCTGGGTTCTTGGAGCCATCTCTGCATGTGTTCATGGCCCGGTGCACTCCAACAGCAAAGGCTGACCAGTTGACAGTACATGGCTCAGACAGGAGGCTGCTGCAGCTCCCTCTTGGTTTTTATACCTTCCTTGAAGCTTCAAGGCTGGATAGTAAGCAGAGAATACGTCACGGCTACCAAGTCAGGGCTTATTGGAGGAGACCCACAAGCTGGGCCACCTCGGCATGGTGGGACTTGGATGATTTTTCTGGTGGTTTGCTCCCCTGCCTTTTCTAACTCTCTGAAACAGACATTAAGGATCTTTGTTTGTTTGTTTGTTTGTTGTTTTTATTTTGTAAATTAAATAATGAAATGAGAAAAAGCAACTGTTCTTACTTTGTCCCTGGGGGGGGGAGGGGCAGAAGGGATGGGGGAGAGGGGCTTTTCTCCCAACCTTGTGTGAGCTGGCAGCATCCTGCGGCTTCCTCAGACTCCTGTCTGATGTTCAAAGCAGCAAATTGTCATCCTCACTCCCTTACTTAATACCTTCTACTGTAGAGTGGTTTGCAAAACCTTGTGGATTACACAAAATTCCATAGTCTCAATCCTGCCAGTTCTCACAATTCTGTCTTCAGGAGTAGTTGCTCACACCTTGATGGTGCCTGGATCCACAGCTCCCTCCTCGGTACTGCACTTGGACTTCAGCCCCACTGACTGTTTAACATCTACAGCCTGAAGTCCTGAGCACTGGAAGCATCTTAGCCCCGCCCCTCCCCTCTCTGCCCTTCTTCTTCACATTCACTTCCTCACTCCTGCAGTGAGAGCGCTGATTTCTGGGTGGGAAAATTGGTTTTTCCTTCCAGATGGGGCATTCAGCTATCAGGCAGGCATGCTTACCTTCGAAATGTCTTTTGGGTATGTCTTGAATGGTTTCCGTTTTCTTCTAATGTAGCGTTGTTTTTATTTTGCTGTTATCTATTTGTCAAGTGGTACTTTTTAAATGCCTTCATATCAAACAACCTGGGTAATTTATAAAGAATAAAAGATCATTCAGCTCACCATTCTAAAACTTTTTCAGATACCATATCCACACATTAATCAATTCATAATTTGCCTCTTACAGGTCCTGCCTGATATCTCTGTTGGAATCTCACAATGGGAGTTCAGTTTCAACATAAGGTTTAGTGGGGCCAGTCAACCACAGTAGATCTCCTTTCTCCGTCTCCAATGTCTTCCTTTATTCACCTAAGCACTGCTGAAGCATAGCCCTGTATGTCGCTTGCCTTTGCAGCTTTGAGGTCTAGCCTAGAACCCAGTCCACCCAGTGCATGGCATACCCTTGATGAAAGCCCTTGGATCCAAAAGTGAAAAAACAAAACAAAACAGATAATTCTTCATAATTTGTCATCTTGATTTTAGGGTCTCATCCCCAACAATCTTCCCCATATTTCTCTGCCAGTTGACTCTTCCAGGAATCCACATTTTTGCTTTCAGATGGTCCCACTGGCTGACTACCTGGCCTCCAATGCTGGCATTTCCTGTCGTCTGCCCGAGTACAGTAGTCATTCCTTCCTGTGATGGCATGATTACAGGAAGAACCCCAATCTCTTCACAACTCCCTACATGGCTACAACTGAGACGTCTCCTTCCCCAGCAACCTTGGCCTTCAATAAGAAGCATCGGACTCAGTGATTGATAGGCTGATAGGTGACACTGGGAAAGTGCTTGCCTATGAGGTTCCACTGCTATTCTGTCGCTATGGAGACAAATGCAGGCTAGCCCAGTTACTGTCTTGATCGGAGCTGGCAGTTAGTAGCCACTCAGGAATAAGGCCATACCACTGATCCACTGAACCATGATCTGGAAACTTGGCTGTTGTCGCAAGCCTTGGGGCCAGTTTGTGGTGTCACTCATGACTCTAAGATGGTGTGCTTGCTACAGGAAGAGAGTTACAGCAAGAGGGTTACCTTTAAAAGGCCCCCGAGTCTAGCTATAGACAAGCCAACAGGTATAGCAATACTCACTAATCATGGGCTGAGCTCATGGAGGGTAGCATCAGTGAGATACTATAACTGTTTTTAAAAAGTCACTAAAACACTTAATTGATTGCTCGCCATTTTTTTAAAAAAGTCCACAGTGTAAGAGGAAGAGGAGGAGGGGAAGGTCTCAAGGAAAAGACCATGAGCAAACTCAATGCTTCATGAGCAATTTGGGGCACTCCCTGGGGAACATCTCTCAGAGCCCCAGATGGGAGAGCAGCTCAGCCTAAAATGCTCACAGTGGTCTGCTGGAGAAAGGTACAAACATTTGTCTAAAGCATCCCCTCACACCCTCACCCTCTTGTTGCTCATTAAACAGGTACACGTTCTCCCTGACAAGGCCAGCCAGGACTAGCACATGGCCCAGATATGCCTGTGTACATGAAGTTCTATCTTTCTCATTTTTTTCCACCACCCAGCGACTAGTTCTAGCATTCGATCAATGTCTGGAACATTGAGGGACAGCTAAGCTGACTGTCTTGCTGAGAGGTGAAACCCAACCCTGACCACCTTGGCTAGCCCTGAGGCTCGCTCCAAGTGATGAGGAGACGGTAGAGTTAGCATGCTTGGCAGCCCTGAGTTTTTACAAGCTAAGCCTCACTGGAGTCCTCTCCTGTGAGGAGAAGAGCAGACCCCCCCCCCCAAGTAAGGACAAGGGTGAGCAGGACAATGCTTGACAGGCATCAGTGGTCCCCTCCCACTAAGGAGGTCCGTTTGAAGCTCAAATCCCAGCTGAAGTCACCCAAATAGAACAGGATGAAGGGAAATTGGTTTTGGAGAGAACTAGAGAAATTAATGTACCGTCTGTTAATGAACAAAGACATCAGGCAGGAGTAGAGAGAGCTGAGACACAGGCGAGACCTGGAGCCAGGAGTGACCTCGGTCCCATGGAGGCTAGCAATCTGACATCCCTGCTCAGATTTTAAATATTGCCTACCAGTGTGAGGATCAGATGCTTGCAAGGATCATCCGTCTTGCAACCTCGGGGCCATAAGCGCAAGGACACAAGAAAACAACATCAAAAGGAGGAGGATTCACAATGAAGCTACTTCAGAAAACTGCACCTGCCTTCCTTGGGGCTCCTGGGTAGGAGAGATAACTCAAGATCCTTAGTGCTTAAACCACGGTTACTTGCAGTCAATTGCATATGCAAATTGGTACAATCTCTAAGGAGTGTAACTTGGCAATATATTTCTATTTTGAATGCACATACCCTTTGAATGATAATTCTACTTATCAGAATTTCTCCCGAAGATATATTCGCACAGGGATCAAAGAAGTGTATTTAAATATATTAGTTACTACATTACCTATGTAACAATGTGGTCAGGTAGATTATGATACATCCGTAAAATGGACTACACACTGACTGCAAAAAGAGAGACTCGGGTCCATGTACAGCAGAAAGAAATTATATTCTAGATATATTAAGGGAAGGAAGTAAGGTTAGTAACAGTTGAAAATAGATGATAGGAATGTGAAGATATTTTAATGCCATTTTTTGGTAAATGTGTAGTGGAGATTTAAATTTTTCCCTAAGTATATCAAAAAAATTTAAAGACAAGAATTAAGAATAGTAGCATGAATTGGTATGGATGTTTTGTTGTTGCTGTTATTGTTTTTGCTTATTTATCTATTTGTTCACTTTATATTCTGATTGCTGTTCTTCATCCCCCCCTTTCCCCTCTGAGAGGGTGGAGCTCCCACTACCCTTGCTTCACCCTGGCACATCAAGTCTCTGCCGAGCTAGGCACATCCTCTCCCACTGAGGCCAGACAAGGCAACCAACCCAGTTAGGGGATATTCTACTGACAGGCAACAGCTTCAGGGATATCCTCCTGCTCCAGTGTTGGGGGACCCACATGAAGACCAAGCTGCACATCTGCTACATATGGGTGTGAAGCCTAGGTCCAGCCCATGTATGTTCTTTGATTGGTAGTTCAGCCTCTGAGAGCCCCCAAGGGTCCAGGTTAGTTGACTCTGTTGGTCTTCCTGTGGAGTTCCTATCCCCTTCAGGGCCCTCAATTCTTCCCCAACTCTTCTATAAGAGTCCATCCAATGTTTGGCTGTGTCTGCATCTGTTTCAGTCAGCTGCTGGGTAGAATCTCTCAGAGGACAGTTATGCTAGGTTCCTGTCTGCAAGCATAACAATATCATTAATAGTGTCAAGGATTGGTGCTTTGCCCATGGGATAGGTCTCAAGCTGGGACAGTTATTGGTTGGCCATTCCTCAGTCTCTGCTCCATCCCCCAGTACAGATATTTTTAAAAGGAAATATATATGGAAAGGTAGAACACTAACCTAGAAAGGACACGGTAGAAACATGTTGCAGTAACTAAGGAGGGGTGGGCTTAGAGGAAATTCCGTCTTTGAGTCTCTTTGTCCCTTTTGAGGTTTTATTTAAAGCTGGGCATAGTCTCAATTGTAGTTCACACTACTCAGGAAGCTAAGGCTGGAAGGCTGAGAGTTTAAGACAAGAGTGGACAACTCAGGGAGACCCTGTCTCAAAAAAAAAAAAAAAAAAAAAAAAAACTAAAAGGGCCAGGCTGCAAAGGAGCTCACCTTTAATCCCAGCACTAAAGGAGGCAGAGGAAGGTCAGTCTCTGAGTTTGAGGCCAGCCTGGTCTACAGAGTGAGTTCTGGGACAGCCAAATCCACACAGAGAAATCCTATCTCAAAACAAAGCAAAGCAAAACAAAACAAAAATAAAAACAAAACCCCCCAAAAAACCAAAGCCAAAACAAAACAAGAAGCCAAACAAACAAACAAAACAAAACTAAACAATTAAAAGAGACTGGGAAGGTAGCAAAGTGGCATAGAGTTGACGTACTGTGCTCACAGCCCTGGGCTGAAATCCCAGCACCACATACAAAAAGAGACAGACAGAATATTGAAAAAAATAACTTTGATCTAGATTTTAGTGTTAGTTGTCCTTTCTTTCTTTCTTTCTATCTTGCTTTTTTCTTCCTTCCTTTCTTCCTTTCCTTCTTTCTTTCTTTTTTTGTTCTTTATTTTATTTTTTAAGATTGGATCTTTCGAAGTAGCCTGGCTGACCTCTCTACCTTCAACTCTCAAGGCCAGGATTTCAGATTTATGCCAGCATGCTCAGCTGACTTACTCTTTGTCAGTGTTGCTCAGTTCAGGTGGGATCCCTAGGTAGAAGTTCCCCTAGTGTCCACTAAGAAGGTGGCGTTTGGGGTGTCTTGGCCCGAGACTGTCAAGCCCAACAAACAAACTAAGCCTTCTCCTAGAGCAAAGTCACAAAGATGTTGGGGACAAGGGAAACTTGATTATATATGAGTCCTAAAAAAAAAAAAAAGTGAAATTAACTCATTCCCATAGGATAAAAGATTTCTCTTTAAGAAGTAAGTCCTGGGCTGGAGCTTTGGCTCAGGGGTAGAACACTCACTTAGCATGCTCACAGCCCTGGCTCCAATCCCTGAGGGAGGTGGGATTGTCTATGTGGACATTTTCTATTTCCTTAGCATACATTAATTGTGCAGAGTAACATGTTCCTTGTGGCATCATTCATACGTGAACATATTTTGATCATAGTTACATGTGTCCCACTGTCCTCTCTTCCATCTTTCCCCAATGGTCTTTATGGATAGTTTTTAAATCATAAAAGCACGGGAACAAGGTAAAAGATCAAAATCCTTGCTAATTGCACTCCCAGCAATACATTATATCTCCCCCACCAGGTTCTTTCTTTCTTTCTATCTTTCTTTTTTCTTCCTCCCTTTCTTTCTTTCTTTTTTTGTTCATTCTTTCTTTCTCTCTTCCTTTCTTTTTTTTGTTCTTTATTTTATTTTTTAAGGTGTAAGCATGCCTACCTGCCCATGCGTGATCTGGAAATGCACGCCATTTTGTAAAGTTTTTGAGTCAAGGTAGTCGTACTATGCTGGCCCAGCTATCGTGGAACTATGTAGACCATGCTAGCCCTGGGCTCACAGAAGTCCACTTCCCACTGCCTCCTACCCCCAAGGGCTGGGCTGTAGGCATGTGGCATTATGTTTTGCCTGTTTTGTAATCTTATCCATTGCCATTTACAATATGTCATGTTACTGCATCATGAATAGTATTTCACAACGTGGCTTTAAATGTCTGTATATTTCAATTGCACTGCTTGTCAGTAATGTCACTAATTCCCTGAGCTAAATATTCAGCATTATTTCCCTTTCTTGGTGACAATCAATTTCTCAGCCACTGCTAACGCTAGTGCTAACCCTTTCTGGTTTCCACACATGCATATCTTAATTTTCTCTTTCCTGCCTTAACCCTTTATTTCCTTCAATAAATGACTGTAGAGAACAGGAGGGTAGTTCAGTAGTAGAGCACATACTTAGCACCAAGAAATAAATACTTAATAAGAGTAAAACAACCAGATTCTAACAAAGTGATTATATAAGATAACTGGGGAAAATATGATGCATACTTTCATGATTTTAAAGAATTGCTATGGATATTTGGACCCAACCACCAGACTGAGCTCAGGGAACCTGGTGGGGGAGCTGGCAGAAGGACTGGAGGAGTGGAGGGGGATTGCAACCCCATTGGAAGAACAACATAGGCTGGCCTGACCACCCAGTTCTCCCAGAGATTAGACCACCAACCAAGAAATGTACCTGGAGGGATCCATGGCTCCAGATACATACGTAACAGAAGATGGCTTTGCCCGGCAGCAACAGGAGGGGAGGCCCTTGTTCCTGGGGAGGCTTGATGCCCCAGCATAGGGGGATGCTGGAGAGGTGGGGCAGGAGAGGGTGGATGGGTGGGGGAGCACCCTCATACAGGGAGGGGGGGGGGGGGAAGGTGGATGGGGGATGGGGGGTTGGTGGAGGGGTAACCGGGAAGTAGGATATCATTTGATATGTAAATGAATGGAATGATTAATAAAAAAAAGAATTGCTATTGTTTGATAGTGATCTTATGGTTAAATTAAAGAAAAAAAACTTAGTTTTTAGAAAATACCCAAATATTTAGGGATATGACAATGTTATAGTGTCTGTAATTTGCTTTAAAATAACTTTCAAAAACTGAAGCTAAACTATGGGAAATGGTAATTTTTACATATAGGTAATACATATAATTCAATTATATTATTTTTCACTATTGTGTTAGAAATTTTCATCTAAAAATAAATGTTAAACACAGAAGACATAGGTTATTAAATGAAAATCATAGTGCCAGGCTTGAGATAACTCCTTACAAGTTATTGGCCAGCTAAAACAACTCAGCCCTTGGCTGCCCTCCAGAGCTAGATAGCAAGACCCCATTGCTGAAAAACACAACATACTTTGGTTGTAGGACATAGAAAACATCAAGCTGGAAAACCTCTTCCTGGCTACCTAGCTTACACAGTGCTAGAAGGTGCTATGGCAGGTGGCCAGGAGAGAAAAGCCATCCGTGGTATTTTCCATTGTTGAGCCCTGCACACTGCAATACTACCTTGCCAGGCAAGATACAACCACAAACGCAAAAGTGGCACAACAGTTATGGGCACAACCAATTGACTTTAGATTGGACTTGAGGCCTACTTCACAGAACAGAATTGATGCCTGATACTGTACATCTGGTAAAAAGCCCAGAGAGGTTATAGGCCTAGCGGGGAACCTTCTACTGGGGTTTTGCTAAACGGGCATGTTGTCCAGTTGCCTGCTGAACATTCATGTCTATACTCATGAATAATGCTGCCCTCAACCTCAGCCAGAGGCGCCTCTCTCTGAAGCTGCGGTCAGCAAGCAGTTAATGCAGAGACTCATGATAGGTTAAAGTGCTGAGACTGAGAACAGGATACCTATATCAACTTCCCTCCCCAGACCTAGGGAACATTACAGAAGAGGGTAAAGAATATTACACTTGGAGGATAAGGAAGAGCAGTATGGAATACCATCTTCTGGGCATTTATTGCAGTCATGGTTACCTGGAGAAACCTATATAAGGTCAAGCCAGCATGATCAATCAACGTTCCCACATGAAGTACTAGGGCATGAAAGGGGGCAGGGGATGTTGTTGTTGGGAGTGTCTTGGAGATGGACAGGAGTTGGGGTATATATTATCAATATATATAGTTTACATGTATGGAATTGTGACTGGATAAATAAAGATATTCTAGCTTTGTGCTAGGCAGGCACTGAGCTCTTAACTTGGATTTGGTGATGACCAAACAAACCTGTAGCCTCACAGGATGGGTTGTCTTTGAGGAGCAAGCTTCTGTTAGGAAGTCTCAAATACAATATGACAGTTACCCCCGGCCCTTGCCTTGAACCCGGTTTTCCTGGTTTCTTTTTTTTTTTTTTTTTTTTTTTTTTTCCTGGTTTCTTTCACAGCATTACCACAAATATATTTTCTCAAGTTTAAAAGAAGTATCCCCTCCTTTCCAGTGCCTCAAATCTAGAAGAATATTCATGCTAATGTGCACTAGCCTGGCAGCTGTGTGGTTCATGGTAACCCAGATGTCACCTCAGCAATCCTTTCCTGTTGGCACTGTGAAGGTACCAGGACTTCAAGAGTAAATGGCAGAGGCCCCTGTTCTCTGTCCATAGTCAAGGAAGCCTCCCAGTGATGGAGCAGGGCCTATGCAAAATAGGGTGCTTCTGTGGGCAGAGGGATAGACCAGCCTCCAGGCATACCCATAGAGAGGCTGGAAGGACCGAGAGCCAGGAGAAGCCAGCATAGGCATGCGTGTGTATACTTCATAGTTTGCAGGTTGGCAAACAATTCCTGCTTTGCAGGCCAAGAGGGAAATGAAGGTTACCCTGTGGGTACTTACACAAGACAATTTTTGGTTGACCAAATTCAGAACTTTATTTGGGGATGCTAAAATGTAAACTTCTTAAACTTCTCACACCAGAACTATTGTTCTTGTTTGTTTCCTAGCCATTTAATATTTTTTTTTTTAGCAGGGCAGTGGTGGTGCACGTCTTTAATCCCAGCACTTGGGAGGCAGAGGCAGGTGGATTTCCGAGTTCGAGGCCAGCCTGGTCTACAGAGTGAGTTCCAGGACAGCCAGGACTATACAGAGAAATCTGTCTCAAAAAAATAATAATTTTTAAAAAATCATTCTATTTCATGGGTGTTACCAAATCAGGACAGTCAGGATTTGGGGGTTAGTCAGGGTCCTTCTACTCAGTGTAACTGTCTGGTTGGTTCTGAGGATGATGGTTTGTTTTCAAAGCTGTATTCAGTTGGGGTGACCTCAATAGGCCTGATCCAGTTGTTCACACCTGCGTCCCTGGCTATCTCTAATCCTTAACAGCTAACTGAGGTTTTAAGACAGGAAGCTAAACTCTTCTGTATCTGTTTCTTCCCATTAGGAACCCAAGGATATTCTCACCCTAATGAAAACAAAAACAAACACAAATACAAACACAAAACATTGTTTGATCGGGGACAGACCCTTGCCACCTGCCCCTGAGACTGGTCTAGAGCATCCCTAAATACTTGCAACCTTTGAAGCAGGTGCATTCTGTCTCGTCATAGGACGAAATGAGTTGACTGTCTTTCGGGTACCAAAGGAAGACAAACTACCCTGAGCATGGGACCAGTTTCTCCTCTGAGCAGCCAGGTTAGGTATGCAAAGAGGCGTCGGAAGAAGCGGCTGGCAGAGTCCTGGCTCACTGGCCCCCCTGCTCCCCAAGCCGGCCTTCTGTAGCCGCCCGCCCGGCTGCTCCCCGCGGTGCTGGAAGCACCATCCCAAGGGACCCGTCCTTAAACTACTGCTGCTTAGTAGCTGCTGGCACGGCCTCGAGGATTACCGGCTCATATCAAGCGCCCCCAAACTTGCACTCGAGGGCGCGGCTGAAGTCCTCCCTCGAGGCACCCAGAGCCAGACCTGGCTCCTGCATGGAGCACTAGGCTGCCTCAGCCACTGTCTCTGACCCGCTGGGTGGGGCGGGAGTTGGCGCTCGCAGGGACTGGGGCTGGCCGGGCAGTTGCGCAAGTGGCACTGGGGCAGCAGCTATAAGAGGGGTAGGCAGGCATGGAGCCCCGGAGGAATCCCTGCTCCAGCAGCTGCAAGGTAAGGCCCTAGGCGCGCTACTTTCTCTTCCGCCAGTCTTTCCGACAGCACCCCACCCAACTCTGGAAATTAGAGAAACTGAGGCAAGAAGGAGGTAATATGGACAGCTTGGTGCTGAACTAAGTAGTTTTGCAGTGAGGGACTCTACAGACAGAGAGAAGGCAGCTGGGAGCTGAAGGGCATTAGATTCCTGGCTGGGCAGGCCTGTGCCCACAGGGCACCAACCTGTTCTTGCAAAGCCAGCCAGGACTCGAAGCCCGTCTTTGGTCTGCAGACTTGAGATGGTTAGGGAACTGAGATGAACAGATCCCACGCTAGTCAGATGGAAAGAGCAAGGCTGGGCATGCAGTGAGACAGCCACAGCTTTCTGCCTTCCTGGAGGCCAGATACAGCCTCACTTTGCTGTGAGAATTCATTTTCCAGCGAGGGCCGACCTAGTACTTAAGCTACTGTTAAGTAGAGGTGGGTAGAAAAACTGTCAGGAAGAACCAAATCTCCTCCCACCCTTACCTTCAACATGCACAAGCGTGAGCACTCACACACACAAACACACAGGCACACACACACACACACACACACCCCACCACCACCACCACCACCACCAAATGAACCATCATCAACACCAAAAAAATAGGACTTTCACATCTGTCCCAAAGCCATGCAAATTATCTCCTTCAGGGGAACAGAGCAGCAGCAGACCATGGGGAAGGCCTATAACTTGCACATTTTTTACTGGTAGGCATTTCTACTCAAGATGGTTAAATACGTATTGCCAGCCTGAGGCCCCAGCATGCCCTACTCTTTCAGCTTTCTTTCTCGCTGGGGTTCGTTAGACTGCATTGTGGGTATGGTGCCCTCACACTCCTCTGTGTCTTACTGGCGGAGGTGGTGCGTTAAATATCGACAGATACCACGCTGCCTTGTGTGAACTGCTGCCTGGGAAAGGACAAGGCAATCTAGGTATTTCTATTGGGAGCATGGTGTGCAGGAAAGGTAGGCAGAGGACAGGGACTTGGTGGCACCATCCTGGGAGCATAGGCTCTCTGGGCACCCTCTGCAAGGTGGGAATGGACTTTCAGTAGTGAGAGTCATATTTTTTGTAGAGTTCTTGATGGGCAGTGGTCAGCTGGGGTGGGGGAACATTTCTGACTTTTTCCTGATCTGTACAGTGTATGGAACCAAACGTGAAAGCAGGCATGTCTAACGGACAGGTCACTCTCCTAGAGAGTATGAGGACCACACTGATCATGTGTTTCACTGAGACATGAGAGAAGCATCTACCCCCCTTCCCAAGACTTTTTTGTTGGTTCTTTCCTTTCTCAAGCACACTGGGCTGAGGGGAACATGCCCATGTTGGCTAAAGAAGCGTCCTTCTCATATTTGGTAGCTCTCAAACACAAGTAACAAGCTCTTCTTGGTATCTGGGGGGAATATTTTCCTCCCCTGTGTTCCAGGAAAAAACTCAAAGAGCCAAGGACAGGGCCAGGGATGCTGCAATAAATTCTTGTCCATAGGCCCAGGCAGATGCCTCGCATGTCTGAGTGAGCTGTGTGGGATGCAGAGATGGCTGCCCGAGACGATTCCCTTTACAGTGCACCAGTCATTGTTGCATCCCAGCCTGCATCCCCCTGGAGTCCCATGGGAGACAGGGAGATAGAGCAGGGTCTCCAGGAACATAGAATTCTTGTTGGGGTGTACTTCACTGAGCATTTTGGCCCATGGACACAGCCTTATAATTCTCTGTCCATACAGTTGCCTCCCAGAAATGCAGAGGTTAGGTAGGTTATAAGGGAAGACAAGGCTCTCAGATACACCAGGCAGCTCAGCACTTGCTCCCCTTGGGAAAGCAGACACGGTCTGCTCTAAAGAAAACTGCATGCTCCCATCTCTCCTGCTGTCTGTGAGCTCTCTGAATCTGCAATCATGTCCATGCTGACATTTCCCCTAAACCATAGACTAAGCCGCCCCGTCTGTGTGCACACTGTCTTTGTCCTCAGGAGTAGCACAGAGTTCTGCAGGGAAGTCACAAAGTAGGCAGGAGGAGCTCAGCATGGGTCCCTTGGCAAAGACAGGGCACCTAGGGCGCTGGAAATGGACAGGCTCATGGATGACTCTGTGGTGGGGAGTCACTGGGAATGACAATCCATACAGCAGAGCCCAGGAGCTGAAAGAAATCAGAACTATGTAGGCGGGGGATACAGAAGAGAGGCAGAGGGATCCAAAGCTTTGGAGGAAGGGAAAGCCAGGCACTGAAGTCTTTTTAAGACAACCTCTTAGGTGTTTCTGTGGGGCAAAAGTGAATTCTAAAATGGCAGGCCATGCCTGTAATCTCAGCACAAGGAAGACAGAAGCGGGAGAAGGAAGAGTTCATGGATAGTCCAGTCTATGTGAGGGCATCTCAAAACAAAGAAAGATGACTTTTCAGAGGGAAGCCACCTTAGGGACAGGTTAGCCTGATCAACCAATGGTGATGAAGGATGGGGAATACTTATTCATTCAACAAAAATTGAATCAACACCTGCCCAGTGTCAGGCCCTTGCTGAACCAAGTGCAGGTGTCACTAATGGATCGTGGTGTACCGTGTGTGTGTGTGTGTGTGTGTGTGTGTGTGTGTGTGTGTGTGTGTGTCAGGAGCTCCAGATTCCTTTCAGACAATGCTCCAGGGAGCCACTGAAAATTGATCAGAGTTGGCGCAGGAGTTGAAATCTATTTGCTTTCCCTAATGGGAACGAGAAGAATATAACCCCCTCACCCACACTGTGCCTACCAGCTAAGAATGTCAGCATGATTTCTCAAGCAAGGTCTTTGGTTGCAGAGAAGAGAAAATTGCTCCTGCTAAGCTCAGTGATTTTCAAATTGTATACTGTGGCCAACACTTGAAGAATGAGCTGAAATCCCCTAGAGATCACCTGAAGCAAGGGCAAATAAAAAAAAAAAACCTCAAACTTTTTAAAAATAGTGTGTGTGCGTGTGCGTGTGCGTGTGCGAGTGTGTGTGTGTGTGTGTCTGTCTGTCTGTCCAAGAGAGCCATGGCACATGATGTGTGGAAGTCAGAAGACAACTTGCAGGAAGCAACTGGTTCCTTCTACCATATGGATTGTGGGAATTGATCTCAGGTCATCAGGCTTGGGAGAACATGTCGTTCTCTCAGAGATGTCTCACCATCTCAGAAGAGACATCTCACCAGCCATTATTTATTTGTTCATTTGTTTGCCTATTTAGTATGTGTGTGAGAGGGGGAAGGGTAGACATACATGAGCAACAGAGTCCATGTGAAAGTCAGAAAACAAGTTGTGGGGTCCAGCCTTTAGGTCCCCAGGGATAGAATTCAGGTTATTGGGCTTGCTAATAACTGCCTTTATCCATTGAGCTATCTTGCCAGCTCAAGAGAAATACTTTGTAACACTCTTTAGTTCAGTAAGATAGCTATGCACCATAATTAGTTGGACGATTCAAGATAGCTTGTATAAAATCAATATTGAGAAGGCAGAAGAGATGTGTCAGTGGCTAAAGTGTATGCTAGTATACACACACACTGTATATGTGTATATATATGTAAAATTTTAATTTTAAAGAATATTTTATTACATTTATTAAATGTAAAAAATAATTTGTTATTTTTAAGAGAAGGGGAGAGACAGACAGGAAGACAGACACAGAATGAGACAGAGAGAAAGACAGAGAGAGACACAGACACACACCACAGATACAGACACAGACACATAGGCACACAGATACAGACACAGACACATAGACACACAGACACAGACACATAGACACACAGATACAGACACAGACACACAGAAACAGATACAGACACAGACACACAGAAACAGATATAGACACAGACACACAGACACAGACATACAAAGACATAAACACAAATTCAGACAGAGACATACAGAAACAGATACAGACACAGACTCACAGAGATAGAGACAGACACACAGACACACAAACACAGATATAGACACACAGACACACAGAAATAGATACAGACACACAGACACACAGACACACAGATACAGACACAGACACACAAAGACACAGACACACAAATACAGATACAAACCTAGACACATAGACACAGATATATACATAGACACAGAGAGCATGAGTTCGATGCCCTTAGAGCTAGAGACCTGTGATCTCCCTGGATCTACGGTTCCTGGCAGCTATGAGCAACTTGACATTGGTGCTGAGAACTGAGCTCAGATCCTCTGGAAGAGCAAGCAGTGTGTTCTCAGGACGACTGTGCCATCTCTCCAGACCCAATAAAAACATTTAAAAAGAAGTCACAGCTCCTGTCAAACATTCCCTGTGCTCAGCAGTAGCCTCTCTCTTCTCTTTCCCCACACCCTTCTGAAGTTCTGAGAATTGTCATTCTCTTATCCATGCTTTGAGACCGGCATAATGTCCTCCAAGTTCATTCATATTGCATTGATGGCAATATTTCATTCATCTTATGGTGAATTCTATTTCACTGTGGATATGTACCAAATTTTACTTATTCTCTCATATCTCCATAGGCACTTAGACTTGATTCCATATCTTGGCTATAAACATGGAGGCAAAATATCTCTGTGACATACTGGCTTTTTTTCTCTGGGTCTATGCCTAGGAACAGGATTGCTGGATCATAAGGTAGTTCTATTTTTAGTTTTCAGAAACATCCCCACACTGTTTTCCATAGGGGCCGTATTCATTTACAGTCTCATTAGTAATGTATGAGCATTCGCCTTCCCTACACCCGGTCCCCAGCATCTGCTATCTTTTGTCTCTTTGACAAAAGCCATTCGGAGGTGAGATGATATCTCACTGTGGTTTTGATTTGCATTTCTCAGATATTTTCATGTGCTCTGTAGGCAAACATTATCTGAATTTAATTCATAGTAGCATACCAAAGACTATCAGGAAAAAAAATCTATAAAAAATCTGATGACTGGAGAAGAAAGAAGAGAGAGAGAGGGAGGGAGGGAGTGAGGGAGGGAGAGAGAGAGAGAGAGAGAGAGAGAGAGAGAGAGAGAGAGAGAGAGAATCTCTGGTGTGATCAACTAGGGGAAGCTAGGCTAAGCCCAAGGATGGCAGCATTGGCCAGCAGTTGCCTCTGTCACCCAGCACTTCCCTAGTCACCAACATTTCCCCCATTGCTGCATGGAGACAGTGGCAGGCCTGACCTGGGCTCTGTTGTCTTCCTATTTGGATCTGAAGAAGCAGACAGTTGTGCCCATTCCCCACCCATCACGTCCTGAAGGGTCTGCCCTGTCCCCTGAATGGAAGGATGGTGAGAGTGCTCACGACTGAGACAACCAGTGTCTTGGGGGAATTAGGGTGTGATCTTGTCTGCAGGGAAGGTGGCAGTGTAGACTTGCCCTCTGGGGATGTAAGTGAAGAATCACCTAGCTAGGGAGGCTGTCAGGGATTCAGGTGAGATCAGAATGGGAGTCTGGGGGGCTGATGGTGCAGCCCTACCAGCCTCTTGCACCAGTCTTGAGCCTTTTTCTACAGATGTGTCACTGCCTGGAGCTGCCTCAGGGCCTCACCTCTCTGTTCTTTTAACTACTCCAGTGTACACTACCAGGGAGTCACAATGGCGAGGGCAGGGCACACATGGGTAGATGGCAGGGGAAGGCAGGTAGCCCACAGAAGAGCTTTCCAGTGAGACAACCTGAGTGTAAAACAGAAGTAGAGGGCAGGGAGGTAGCCTCGCAGTGCCCACCCTGTCCTCCCGAACGGTCCCTTCTTTCCAGGCTCTGCTGCAATAGTCCCAGACGTGAGGAACATAGTGTTCTGAGTCAGTATTTTAGCAATTCCTCAGTCAGCTCTTAGGCTGTAACAACTCATAAGTGGTTAAACTCACTTCAGAAACTTCTATAAAGGTTTTTGTGGCCAGGTAGCTACCAGTAGCTTTTCTCCCTGCCCACCCACTCCCTCGGTTCCCTGGAATTACATCCATGGCCTCTTTCTCTTGCGATCCAACCAGCCCTTCCCCCGCCCCCCCCCCCCATTCGCAACTAGAAAGTGTCCTATCATCCTCAGAGTTAACCAGGGCAATAGATCAATTTAAATGTTCCTCCTACCATTGCAATTAACGACATGCATTCTTATAACAGAAGGATGCTAGTTTGCTTTCTAATCTTATGAGCACTATTTATTTATTTGGGATTTTTGCTTTTTCTGAGACAAGGTCTTGCTCTGTAGCTCAGGGTGGCCTGGAACTGGCAAGAAACTCCCCTGCCTTAGCCTCACAAATGCTAAAACGGCAGGTATGCATGGGTCACCATAAACAACGTTGAGAGCTGCCACTGGTTCATCTGCTTTTCTTTAATCCTTCAGCATTTGGCTGCATAACTGTACCTAGTGGTAGCAGCAAGCCTAGCAGGTATTCTCTATGGCCACATGCCTCCCTTAGAACTTGGAGTGTCTTCAACTGGGAAAGAAAGAAAAATAAGACACCAGGAGAAACTAGAAGTCTCCACAACATGGCTATGCATCTTGATGTGTTTGTGTACGTGTGTCTGGGTTGCATAAGCATGTTATGTGCTTTTGGGGCATCAGTTCTAACATGACTTTGATCTCAGATGGATATGTGACCACTTCTCTCTGCAACCCCCGATGTGTATCCCAGAAGCCTGGCCTATCAACTTCAGCATACTTACTCAGCGACAGCATCTCAATCCCATGTTTCCAGAGCACTGTGATTTATTGCCAGCATCAACTGAGGCATGTTATCCATGCCCAGAGAGGCCTTGTAAACCCACTTGTCTGTTCTGATAGTACAGGGTGGCCATTGTGTGAAAATAGCAATGATATGACCATAGTTAATCTGCTAGGAAAGAGGGTGTCATCAACACATAAATCTTAGAGATGAATGCCACACATTCTTGTGCTGCAGGGGAAAATCCACAAGCACCAGGTACCCATTTGGGATGCCCGTGGGAGGCAATGGGCCAAGAGCTTGACTCAGAGTCAGCTGCAGGTGCTAGTGCCCTGAGCATTTCAAGCTCTGCCCAGTAATTCCAATAATTTTTAAGTAGCTGGCATTTACTCCCTCAACCCTGAGCCAGACACAAGCCAAGATAGGCAGGGATATAAAAAAATTCCCCTCATTTACCCTTTGATGCTAGTGCTTGTGTTAGTTCCATTTCACCCATAGGACCAGATGAAGTTAACTCTCCTTCCCAGAGACACATAGAAAACAAACAAACAAACAAACAACAACAAAATACAGAGCCCACAGTTAAAACCTGGGGCCTAACTGTTACACTTGCTTCCTTGGTTAGTATTTCAGGGAATTCAGTGAGGGGGGATATCAGTTAGCAGCCCCACTGATCTGTGGAGAATATGTTCTGTGACTTCTGGTGGACCCCTGAAAACTTGTGAGAATACGAAACCACTTATGTCCGTGTATTCCTTAGATGGACCTATGCATGGACCCGTAGCCCTCACATGCATCTCCCCTTGGATGTTTATGCTTTCTTTGACTACACACTTCTTGCTTTGGGACCATTAGTAAATTAAATAAAGGTTCACAGAAACCCAACACTGTGATTCTGCGACAGCTGATCTGATACCCAAGCAGCTCCTAAGTGTCTCAGAGGCAAGTGATGTATACAGTGTAGACAACCCTGGATGAGGGATGATTCACACCCCAGGAGGGGCAGGATGAGACAGTGTGAGACTTCATAATCACACTCAGCGTGGCACAATTGAGAGCTTATGAATTATCCATTTCTGGGATTTTCCATTTAGTATTTTTGGATCACAGATGAACATGGGTAACTAAAGTCTTGGAAAATGAGTCTGTGGATAGGGGTGCAATGTCCTGCACACATCTCAGCCTGATGCTTACCTTTATGACTTTGGGAAAGTTGGCTCATCTTCCTGAGCCTCATTTGTTTTCTCTTCTGTAAAATTCAGATTAAAAAGAGCGTACCTTTAAGCAAGCACTATAAATAATATATAAGCAGATTGCTTATGTTGCCGCACTGTCAGAGGGTGAGTTATACGAATATTACCACAGATGGAGGACAGCTGTATTACCTATTGCCACCAAGACCTAAATGAGGGTGAACAGAAAAAGGAGAAGTTGTTTTTTCTGCCATCTCCATCCTCTTCACCCTAATATTTATGGACGTGTTCATTCTTCAAGCTCGTACACACACCCTTAGTACAGATCAATGGCTACAGGCTTGCATACATTTCACTTTATTATCTTTTTGCTTCATGCATCTCATCAGGCCTGTGTTTCTTAATCAAGAGTCTGCATAGTGTTAATTTAAAAACTCCTGGCTCCATGACTACAAATTCTAGCACTCTAAGCGAACATGCTATGTTCTCTCCTGCCTCCAGGCCTTTGCACTTCTGGGCCCTTGGTCACTTGTGAGAACTGAGTTCTACTCTCCCAACCTGTTCTTGTTCTTCAACACCAGCCAAGGCGACCCACTCTGGACTTCTGTGATATCTTACACTTGTCCCCTTGAGAACCGCCATCTTCCTGCATTGACATAGCCTACTTGTTTGTCTGTCTTCTGTTACACCAGGCTGCTGGAGGGTAGGAAATATCTTCCCTTCTTGGTGTACTGCATCCAGGTGGAGTAATGCTGCTCTGATTCAGGTTCCCACAGGGAGAGGAAGGAAGTTATAAATCAGTAATGAAGACCTCAACAGACATAGCAAGAGTCTGCTTGTGAGGCTAACGGGAAGGGCGAGGCAGCCCTGGGTCCCTAATGATCTTCCACACTCACTAGCTAATTTGATCTTCATAAAAAGCTCGGAGATGGGCAGACTATAAGGAGGAAGGTAGAATTTTGAGTGGTTATGTGATCTACCTTCAGTAAGGCAGTGAGTAAATGACTACATTCAACCTAGACCGTAAGAGTTGGTTCTCTTTCCCTTGAAGCGTGCAACAAAACCTCCATCATCATCAAATCCATTTGACAAGTGCTGCTCCATGAACTATAGGACATACCACTGTGGTTTTACTGAACCGTCAATACTCTTCCCAACGGTGTGTATTTCATTCATCTGGGTTCCATAATGAATTGTCTTTGACAAGATGGAAGCTAGTTAGGGAAGAAAGCAAATTTCATCCATCAACATCCTATAGCAGGTTGGCAGCAGGACCATTGGATGGATTTATATTGGGCCCTTGAAAAGTGTCATTCCTTCTGTTTGTAGGTCCAAGAAGAAGAAGACCCCAGGGAGGAAAATGTGCTGGAGACCCCTGTGCCGGTTCCTGTGGCTTTGGTCCTATCTGTCCTATGTTCATTCTGTGCCTATCCAGAAAGTCCAGGATGACACCAAAACCCTCATCAAGACCATTGTCACCAGGATTAATGACATTTCACACACGGTAGGGAATCTCTTGAGGGGACAAAGAAGTAGGTCTAGAACCAGAGTCTGGGAAACACATTGAGCACCTTCTGAATGTCATGCACCTCCTAGAAGCTGAGAATTTATAAGCCTAGGGTGACCTTCTTTCTGGTTATGGCTCTTGACACTGCTGCCTCCTGGAACACAGGGCTGAGTGGTTCCGATCCTAAACCCGGCACCTACACTGCTCAGTTGTACTGCCTGTACCACATGGTTCTAATCCTAAGCCACCTTAGGGAATTGAACTTTGTCCTATACTCCCATTAATAAACCACAAGGTTCTGTGATATCATAAGGCTTTGCTCATTTTCACTCTGCCGCAAGAAACCCTGCCCTCAGTGATTAACTGAGCATGGAAGGCCCACATCAGGTCTGGGAGAACCTGGGTCCCTCTCTGCTTCCACAGACCACTCTCTCCCCTTCCTTACTTCCTGTTTCTTCCTCTCTCATTCTCCTTCCTCCATGAAACTACTTCCTTGAATCTAGTGGCCAGCACATAAGACTCCCTAAAGGTCATGGTGTCCCATTGACACATGACCAGCTTCCCAGCGGAATCTCCACTGGGCAGGAAGATCATTAGGGTTCTAGCAGTTTTTAGCTAAAGCTTCTCCTGCCTGTTGTACACCCTCCTTTCAAAGTCACACAGAAAGCAATCTTTCCCTTCATTACAATCAGTCCTCGGTGTAGTTGCTGACAGTGGTCAGTGTCCACCATGGTCTTTCTCTGAGGCCCAGCAGCCTACATCTTCAGCCATCTCCTCAGATGTATCTAAGCTATGTGTATATCACCACATCAGCTTTCCAACTGTAAGATCTTGGGCAAGTTCTTTGGTGTTTTTAAACCTTGATTTTACCATCTTGATAATGGTAACATCACATCATATCACTAAGCTGTTTTACGGCTTAAACGGGGTGTGGTGAAAGATTTTCTTGTGGAGCCATCTGGAGCCTGCCATGACTCCTGGCCAGTGTGGACATCTCACAGTGGCCTTGGCAGCCCAGGAGAAGTTCAATATTCAGAATCAAGGATGGCTTAAAATAAGAGACTTGTATATTTCATGGAGAAAGTTCTCATCATCTTTCAAAAAGAGTCATCAGGGCTGCACATAGAGAGACCCAAGTACCCAAATGTGGGTAGAAATGAGAGGTGGGGAAAGCCCTTCCTAGTAACCAGATTCACCAGGGTCGGGGAGGGGCATGTCTTTGACCCTAATGAAGAAGGCCTACATAAGAAGACCAGGAGGGAGAGATCTGATAAGGGTAGGAGGCTTGAGAGAGTATAAAGAATAGAGAGCTATGGCTGGTTCTTCACTGATGTCATTTGGAGAAAGGGATTGCTCAAGATTAGTCAGGTGTGAAGGGTGAAGTGGCGCGGAATGAACAGAAAGTCTGGGAGACCAGCTCTGTGGCTCCCAGTCCCACAGGAAATAAGGGCCTGGACCAGGAGAGTGAGAAGGAAGGAGGCAGCCCAGGCTCACAGACATGACGGAGAGCCCTGGAGACTGATTTCCCTGCCATCTACTGAGCACCTGTTGTTCCTCTTCCTCCTGCACAGCAGTCGGTATCTGCCAAGCAGAGGGTCACTGGCTTGGACTTTATTCCTGGGCTTCACCCCATTCTGAGTTTGTCCAAGATGGATCAGACTCTGGCCGTCTATCAACAGATCCTCACCAGCCTGCCTTCCCGGAACGTGCTGCAAATAGCCAATGACCTGGAGAACCTCCGAGACCTCCTCCATCTGCTGGCCTTCTCCAAGAGCTGCTCCCTGCCTCAGACCGGTGGCCTGCAGAAGCCAGAGAGTCTGGATGGCGTCCTGGAAGCCTCGCTCTACTCCACAGAGGTGGTGGCTCTGAGCAGGCTGCAGGGCTCTCTACAGGACATTCTTCAACAGTTGGACCTTAGCCCCGAATGCTGAGGTTTCAAAGACCACCAGGCTCCCAGGGATCATGTTGAAGGGAGAAACCTTGGCTTCCAGGTGTCTTCAGAAGAAGAGAGCCAAGTGTACACATCCCTTATCCAGGACTCTGTCCACTTCTCCCACTCCTGTAGACCACCCTTCCAAAGGCATGATTCCACAATGCTTGATTAAAGCTATCCACACGACTCTATGAGCACTAGGAAGGGACCAGCCTGCAGAGGTGATTCTTACCTAGCTCTTCAGCAAGCATAGATAAGAACCATCCCATCCCTTCCATGTTCCTCTGGGTACATGCTTCACTGTGGCCCAGGAGATGTAAGGAAGGGATGGGTAGAGACTTTGGACTGTCTCAGAGTCCTCGGGAGCATCATGAAGGCTGCATCCACACACAGCTGGAAACTCCCAAGCAGCACATGATGGAAGGTCATATTTATTTATTCTGTATTTTATTTTGGATGGATTTGAAGCAAAACATCGGCTTTTTCAGGCTTTGGGGTCAGCCAGGGTGAGGAAGGCTCCTGGGGTACTGTTTTCAATCCCATTGATGGATCTGCCTGAGGCAAACAACCTTTTTTTTTTTTTTTTTTTTTGAGTGACTGGAAGGAAGGTTGGGATATTCCAAACAAGAGTCTGGGCAGGTAGCTCTCAAGCTTGTCCTCTGGTGACTGGTTTTGTTTCTATTGTGACTGACTCTATGCAAACACGTTTGCAGCGGCATTGCCTAGAGCGTAGGCTAGGTTATTATCAAAAGAAGATGAATTTTGTCAAGTGTAATATGTATCTATGTGCACCTGAGGGTAGGGGACGTGTTAGAGGGGAAGAGAAGGATCCAGAAGTGTTCTCTGAGTTACATATATGTAATAGGGTTTTCTGAAAGGGTGAGGCATTTCCTTACCTCTGTAGCCACATAGTGTGGCTTTGTGAAAAGGACAAAGGAGTTGACTCTTTCAGGGACATTTGAAATGTACCAGGTACCCTTGGAGGGGGCTAAAGCTTTTGTTGGCATATTGCTGAGCTCAGGGAGTGAGGGCCCCACATTTGAGACAGTGACCCTCAAGAAAAGGGTCCCTGGTGTAGCTCTCCCAAGTTGTTCAGGGTTGATCTCACAATGCATTTCTGAAGCAGGCAGTATCCATGGTAGATGTTTGCATGTCAATACGTGGTTCTCATCTGATTGATTCATCCAAAGTAAAACCATGTCTCCCACCCGTTCTGTGGGGAGTTCTGTTCCAGTGGGAATGAGAAATCACTTAGCAGATAGTCCTGAGCCCTGGGCCAGCACTGCTGAGGAGGTGCCAGGGCCCCAGGCCAGGCTGCCAGGATTGCCCTTTGAGCTGGAGGATGAACAAAGGGGCTTGGGTTTTTCCACCACCCTGCACCCTTATTTATGTCACCATCCAACTGTGGGGTGGCAGATCAATGCAAGAAACTTGATCGAAAGCAATACACTTTAAGACTGAGCACGGCTCCGTGCTCAGTCCTGACTGGTGCTGTGGGCTACAGAAGCTCACCAAATAAACATAAAAATCAGAGGCTCATGTCCCTGAGGTAAGACCCTACTCACTGGTGTGCCAAGGTGTCACCACAGCAGCCCGGCACAACCCAAAGTACAGTGCTGTCTTCAATGGGTGCGAAAGGACCTGAACTGTGGGTGACAGTGCCCAGGGGAACCCTGCTTGCAGTCTATTGCATTTACATACCTTTCAGGGCACGTTAGCATCCACTGCTATTATAGCGCACTGTTGACACAGGATAACTGGGATCATAAAAATAAGAAAATACAGGTTGACTATTCCCTATCCAAAATGCTTGGGACTAGAAGAGTTTTGGATTTTAGAGTCTTTTTCAGGCACAGGTATGTTTGAGTATATATTAAATGAGATATCTTGGGGGGGTCGAACCCAAGTATAAACATGTTCATTTATATTTCATAATACCATATACACACTGCTTGAAGGTAGTTTTATACAGTGTTTTAAATAATGTTGTGTGCATGAAAGAGGTTTTCACAGCGTGAAATTGTCTATCCATGGCATCATGTCAGCAACTCAAAAACCTTCGGATTTTGGAGCATTTTAGATCTTGGGTTTTCTGTTAAGAGATGTTTAGCTTATACCTAAAACTATAATAGCAAACAGGTTGCAGGACCAGACTAGAGACTGGACTCTCAGCTTTGAAGTGTGTCCTTCCAGCCAGGAAATACCCTGTGGAGGTGAATGGGATCGGGTTTTGTGGTGCTGACTAAAAGAGAGGAATTTGAGGCGGTTTTTGGAAGAGGTGAGGAATGGGATGTTTTATTGGATACTTGGTATGTGAAGCGGTAAAAGTCTGAACAGGAAGTGACAGGGAAGATTGAAGAGATGGGGAAAGAACAACAGGAAGTGCTGGAAGGATTTTATGGGCCACAAAAGTGGCTATTGAAAGAGTCCCAAGTGCCACAGTCTGGAGCGAAGGCTCTTGTGGCTGGTGTCAGACTGCTCTGGGGTTGTGTACTATGTCACCTTGGCCACCTCATCGAGCTGGAATGTCCTGAGCCTTTTGCTCAGAAAACCTTGCACTATGGCTTGTTCCCAGATTGTGAAACTTCCCATATGCAAAAATGTTTGGTTTTTTTTTAAATTATATATATATTTATATGCAACAACAGAAACAACAAATTTTTGTTTTATTTTGTGTTAATTCAAATAAATGAATGATGCCTCCCCACTTTGTCTTCTGTCTCCTCCTGTGAGGGGCTTCCAGAGAGCTGTTTGTGTGTGACAGGGCAAGGCTGGCTGGCGTCCAGCCATCACCAGGGTCAGCCCCACCCGGGCTTGGCCACAGCCAGCTACCAGTTATTCAGGCGAAAGGATTACCCTAAAGCCCAGGGCTGGGCAAGGGGCACATTCTACACCAGAGGCTGTGAAGTTCTGCAAACCAGCCTTGAGACGCACCAGGTTATTTTTAAAAGCCAGAGTCAAAAGTATCAACAACAAAACCCCCAAGCAAATAACCAAACCCAAACCTCACAGACTAATGACAGACCAGCCAGGCACACAGAGCCAAAAAAAAAAGAACCTGGCTCATGGCAGTCACAGAACAGTCATCCCTTAAGACCATGCAGACCCTGGCCTGTTCAACTCCTGTCCAGAGAGACTGTGGGACTGACTATTAAAGACTGCCATCTCCATGGCAACTTGAAAGACCATGTCCTCACCAGAAAGGTCATGGGTGTTTCTAGAGATGAGATGCTAAAGAAGGACCCCACAAAATCTGAAGTTAGGCAAACCTTCCTCCCTCTACATCACAATTAGCAACAGGCTCGGTTGTTAGTTATCTGCTGGAGAGCACGGGGGCATCGGCTTGCCAATCGCTGCTACAACAGAGGACCATGGCTGGGACTTGTGAACACCAGACATCTTTCCATAATCCTGGGGCCTGGATGTCCAAGATCAAGACCCAACATGGTCAGGTCTGCTGAGAGACATCTTACAAACTGCAGCTGCCATCTTAACCTGGTTCCCTCACACAGTAGAGACAAAGGAAGGGGCCCTTAAGGAGGTCCCCTTTGTAACAATGCTAGTCTCACTCCTGGAGTTCTTGTGAACTAACCCCTTCTCCCAGACCTCATCTTCTAACACCATCAGTTTGGGGGTGAGGATTGTAACACATGAACTTGGGGAGATGAGTCATTCAGTACGTGTACTTGTATACGACTTAAGGGAGGTGGCTGGATCCCAAGCTCCTCAGTGAAGGTGGACCACAGAGGGTGGTGCAGATGCAGCTTCAGAAGTCTCTTTGGGTCCCTTGAGAGTTCAGGGATGTGGCTGCCAATTTGAAATCCTTTATCTACTAGTGTCAGAAAACCAAGGCAAACCACCCTGCTGAAAGAGACACTGCATCTCAGCCCACAAAGATAAGAAATCCAAGCCCACATCTGTCTTTCACACTTTCCCCTGCATTTCTGTCTTCCTCTGGCAGCCTCACTCTGGCACAGGGTTTGCAAAGATGGCCTTCAACATCTCCAGGCTTGTGAGGTCCTTGGTGTCCATCATAGCAGGAGATGGGCATCTTTCCCATTCAGTGGTACCAGTGAGCATTGTAAGGAGGGCTCTTTATCCAGGCCTGAGCCACGTGTTCCCCTTGATACTAACAACAGAGAACCTCCATGTGTACATGTCTGAGAGTGAGCAAGCAAAGGCCCTACTTTTTAATTCACAGAAAAACAGATGAGTGAATAAGTGAGACAATTTGGTTTAACACACACACATGCATATGCGCACGCACACGCACACGGGAAAAACAGAAAATGTATACCTGCCACAGCATTTCAACCTCTGTTGTGTTCCATTAGGTGTATAACTTGGCTGGGGAAGAAGTCTGTGATCCCAGCTTCTCCCTCCCGGAAGTTCCTGTCACAGCCACCTGCAATTTTGTAGCCCAGGATCCACAGCTGGTAGACTAGAGTCATCAGCCAGGCCTAGAACCATCACTACACAAACTCTCTTGGAAGAAAAGCTCATTGGAGACTCTAGTTCTCCATCTTGTGGATTCCTGGAGGTGACATCTCAGGAGAGAAAGGAGTCTGGAAAATGACAGAATAACAAAGTTTAGGTGACACTTCCTGAGGGAGCAAAGCTAAGTTCTTGCCCCAGAGGCATAGAAAGGTTCAGCTGTCCCCTGCCAGTCTGGAGTTGGCACAGGGATCTAGAGTTGATCTTCCAGGTCCTTGGTAGCTGGGACAGGTTAAGGCCATCTTGTTTCTGAGTAGCCATGAGCCTAAAAGGCCCAACCAAGAAGGCTTGAAGAAACTGTCTATGCTAAAAGGGGTCTTCAGAGCAAAGGCCTGGAGGTGTCGTTCCACCTTCTGTGGTTGTGCTGTCTAGGCTCAGAGAGGAAAGATTATCTTTGGAATTCCCTTTTTCTGGTCCTTTTCTGCTCTTGGGCATTGTAGTGATTTGAATCACCCTCAGACTCTTGGGCATTTGAAAACTTTAACCCCAGTTGGTGGCACTGCTTGAGGATATTTAGGTGGTGCCACCTTACTGAAGAAAATACGTCCATGGAGACAGGATTTGAAAGCATAAAGCCTCCCCATTTCCAGTCGGGGCTTCTAGGTATAAGCCCCCGGCTTCCTGCTTTTGCTGCTATGTCTGTTGCTTGCTGTCGTGTCTCCATCCTTCCATCATGGTTTCTTATCTCTGGAACCGTCAGCCAAAATATTCCTTAAATTGCCTTTGTTTACGGCGTTTTATCATAGCAACAGCAAAACAATTAATCCACACACTCTCAGTGTCTCCCCTAAGGCAATAGCTCACAGCTGCTAAACATGTGGCAGAGACTATGAAGAATTCTGGCCACAGAGAACCTTCAGAGTTAGGCCTTTGTCCTTGCCATGCTTAGTGAAAAGGGGCCAGATTGGCCAAGCGGCAACTTGCAGAAGATTCGATCCCAAAGGTTTTCTGCACAGAAGCAATGATCTTCTGAAAAAAAAAAGTTTAGGGCAATTCACTTCAGGCTTCTATCTATCTATCTATCTATCTATCTATCTATCTACCTACCTACCTACCTACCTACCTACCTACCTATCTATGTTTGGTTTTATGAGACAGAACGTCTCTATGTAGCCCCAGCTGTCCTAGAAGTCCTATGTAGACCAGGCTGGCTTGGAACTCACAGAGATCTGCCTCAAGCACTGAGATTAAAAGCATGCAGCACATACACAGTTTGGTTCTAGCTTTTGCATCCAAGTCTACTGACGCCCACCCATCCATATCCACCAGGGTTCCCAGTGCATTGCCATCCTCAGCCCCACAGGGTCCTTTACCTGGTAAACCTCCCTCTAGGGAGGGTAGAACCAAGTGACAATACAAAGAAAAGTAACAGGGCTCCTGGTGTGACCCTTGCCTCATCTCCATTCTCCACCCGTCACCAGCAAGTGCTCAGTGCATAGGCCAGATGTCATCTGCACAGAGACAAGTCTTCAGGTGATGAGACGCTGGGAAGCCATGAGGTCCATGGCTGGGTATAGAAAGCAACCAATGGATTACTTAGCCATTACTACCGTTAGCAAGTCAGACCAGCAAAAAGAGGGAAATTGCTGCAGCAGACGCTGCAGAGCCCTGGTGTGCCGCTGCAGCTGAGACCGGAAGTGCCTCTGTTCAGTGCTCTCTGCAGCACAGCCACACTGCTCTGCCCTGAGGAGTCCTCTCAGCCCCCACACAGCCTGCAATCCAGGGTATGTCTCCATGAGTGGGAGATAGGGGTCCGCGGGTATATCCTCGGCTTTCTTCTGTCCCTGGAGCATCATGGGTCACTGTCTGCAGAGAGCTGAGGTTCACACTGCAGCACCCACATTAATAACACACTTTCTTCCTGGCCTCACTCTCCCTGATTCTCACTCCTGCCTCCCAGGGACACTTGTCTAATTCACTTCCTACACTGGAATCTACACACAGTCACTCACACACATGAATAGACTCACGCACACACACACACATTCACACACACACTCATACTCATATATACACACACATTCATTCACTCACACTCATACACATATACTCACACACTCACTCACACATACACACACACACTCACACATACACACATACACTCACACATACACACACATACACTCACACACATACATTCACTCACTCACACATATACTCACTCTCTTACAGACACACACACATGCACTCACTCACATACACACACACACACACACACACACTACTCTTTGTCATCACACTCACACACACATTTTCTCTCTTTCTGTCTCTGTCTCTCACATACACATTCTGTCTCTCTCTGTCTCTCTCACACACATATTCTCTCTCTCTCTCTCTCTCTCTCTCTCTCTCTCACACACACACACACACACACACACACACACACACACTGTCTTATGCTCAAGCAGAAGTAGGAAGCTAAGTGTGCAGAGTGGTGCAAGGAGCTCACCCCAGCACTGAAGAAAGGACACCCCCACCCCCTCAGGGAACGGCTTAAGGGAAGAGGGTCCCAGGGAAGGAGGGAGTCCATACCAGAAAAGCATCCATCTGAGACCTAGCAAAGATCAAGAAGACAGAGCAGAGCATCTACAGAGAAGGGAGAGGGCCGTGTTTAAAAGGGAAGGGGGAAGAGGGAAGAAAAAAGGCTGGAGATGTCTGCAGAAACTCAAACATTGTAGAAAGCCATGACGGTTGATTGGTACCGGGCCCATCGCAGCCCGAGCCGCCATCCTCATGGGTAGCCTGAAGAACTGAGATTCTTCAAGAAGACTGAGTGCAGAGGTTCAGCTTCATATGCAGATTCTACTCACTCTTCTTTTCCTTAGCAGAGCTCTCTGAATTCCCAGACATCAGTCCAAGTCAGCTCCAGAAGGCAACTTCAAGAGGAGAGAAATTTGAATATGGATTCCATTTTTTTAGAAATTGAAAATAGCTTCTTCTCTCATTCGATACATTCCGACCACAGTTTCCTCTCCCTCCACTCCTCCCAGTCCCTCCCCACATCCCCTCTTCCCCCAGGTCCGTTAGATGATAGCATGGTAGTGTGTGATCTTCGAGTGCTGCCTCACACGTTAGCAATCCAAACTGAAGCAGGTTAGCTTGAACTGGCGTGAAGTCTAGGGCTGCGGTGGTTTGAATGAGAACGGCTCCCATAGGCTAACAATGTTTGGTTCCTAGGTGATGGACTGTTCAGGAAGGATTAGGAGGTGTGGCTTTGTTGGAGTTGGTGTGTCACTGGGGCTTGGCTTTGAGGTTTTAAAATCCCATGCTGGGGCCCAGTCTTCCCAGTCTCTCTCTCTGTCTCTCTCTGTCTCTGTCTCTCTCTGTCTCTCTCTGTCTCTCTCTGTCTCTCCCTCTCCCTCTCCCTCTCCTCCCTCCCTCTCTCTGCCTCCACCTTGTGGATCAGATGTAAGCTTCTGCTCCAGCGCCATGCCTGTCTGTCCCTCGCCATGTTCCTCACCATGACAACCATGGGCTCACCCTCTGAAACCATAAGCAAGCTCCACTAAATGCTTTCTTTCATAAATTGCTCTGGTCATCGTGCTTTGTCACAGCGATAAAACAGTGACTAAGACAACGGCTTACCGTTCTTATCTACTTCAGAAAACAAAAACACAGACTTGAGCTGAGATGAACAAGATCAGCACAGTGCTGGCATCTGTTAAACCTCAGTTACAGATACACGGAGCACCCAAGGCTCTGCTTTCGGGTAAAATGCCCAGATAACCATTTTCAGAGGTTTCTGGCTGCCTGAGCATCCTGCATCCCGGAGAAGGATAGTGCGAACGGGGAGGGTGAAGACAATGAGGATGTGATGAGGATCTGAGCTGTATTTAACTTCACATTTGATTTCACTGCCTGGCAGATGTCCCAGGGCCTTGAGGGGGGACGGCAGGCTGTCAGAGTGGGTGTGAAACAGTGAACCAAAACAGAGATTTAGCAAATCAAACAAAGAGAAAGCGGGAAGAGCCAGCTGTGAGACACTGCAGAGGGGAGGCCTGAAGCTCCTGGGGAAAGTCAGAGGAGCAGCCAGCAGGGCCTCAAGCTCTGCCCTTAAGTCTACTGTGTGCTGGGTGCCAACGGGAGCCAACTTCCTCTGCCCAACGGGGATCATGAAGTGACCGATTGGCAGCCATGCTATCATATTAAAATCATACAGGAAGATAAACCTTCAGACCATTTGTGGGGGGAAAAGGATTCCTGTCTCCTGTCCCACCTAGATCACTGTGGAGTAAGCTACTTTGCTCCTTTTAGACCTTACCCATAGTGATGTGACTTCACCCTGGGACAGGCTCCTCTCCATCCCCCACCTTGTGTGCTTTAGCCCTTCTCAGAGCCACCCCTCACCCACCCCAGAGAGAATTCTTTGGAACTTGGGAGCAGCCTGTGGAGCAGGGCAGGGACCTGAAGAGGGTGCATGAGGCATCCATCTTTGTGCTTTTCCTTGGTACTGACAGATGGTACCTCCCTTACAAAAGCTAGTGTACCATCTCAGTTACATGACCCCAGAAAATGTCGCCTATCAGAAAACCTCCCCTCTCGTCTGTGCCTCACCAACACACACACACACACACACACACACACATCATATCCCAGATAAAAATATACCACATATACACATATACCACACACAGACACACCACATCACACTACACATACATATATGTACCACATATACATACATACCACATCACACATACACACCACACCACCCATATACATACATGCAACACACACATACATCACACCATACCCACACACATACACACACCACCTCACACACACCACACACACATACATACATATACATCAGAACATACACACACATCATACCACACATGTACATATACCACACACACAGCACATCACATCATATACATACCACATACACACCATGCCACACATATATACACGTAACACACACACACACAAAATCAGGAATTCCTGCTCTCAGAGTCTCTCCTTTCTGTGTATAAAGTGTATATGCATTTCTCTGAGGAGAACAAGCCATAGGCATGGGAAGCCTAGCTTTTCTACACAGGGACTTGTGATAATCAAACCCCAGCTCCCTCCCTCTTATGGAGTTAGACCGTGACATTAAGTCTTTGGACTAGACCTGCACAGTGGTGACTGATCTAGAGAACACGGGAGCAGCCTGGGTCCTCCCCTCCAGGCTTTAGGAAGGCAGGGTTTGTGATCCTTGCCACCCTTGGCAGAGCGTGGCAGGGTGTCTTAGTGTTCATCCCAGTTATTGGATAATAGAACAGAGGCCTCAAGGCCTCATAGCGCTTGCCCCATAACTCACATCTGAGGATTTGAATCTGTCCAGTACCTGACCTGAGTACAGCTCATTTCTGCCCTAAACACACATTCAGATTTCCATTGGTTTTCAGTGCATCCTCTGCTCCCTCATCAGAGCCTCAGCTGGTAGGAACAGCATGTGCTAGCCATGTCATCATCCTAATACTGAGACCTAGGACACACACTCCCAGAAGTTCAATGCCTGCACTGTGGTCTCCAGGTTCACCCCTAGGTCTGCTACCTTTCCCGTTGGCTGGCTGGCATCAGACTCTCTCTAGCTGTCACCTGTGCAAGGCTGTATCTCTCTGATGAAGAGCTCTTTAATAATCCTTTTTAAAAGTTTTATTTATTACCATTGTGTGTCCATAGTGTGTTCGGGTGAGCGTACACATAACCCAGCATGGATGTGGAAGCCAAAGGACAACTTTGGAGTCTCTCCTTCCACCTGGTTATGAGCCATCTTGTCACCCTGAAGAGCTCTTTAAACCTCATGTTCCACTTCTTACCTTTTTGGTAACCCCCAAATCCATATATTTCCTTAATTGATTGTCCCATATGAACATGTAGGCTCCCAGCAGTCAGGGTTGACCTTTTGGCCTGTTTTTATTTCCCTCTATAACCCCAGTATCCAGGACAGGTCTTGGCACACAATAGATACAAAACAAGTATCTTTGAGTGAAATGGGTATCTGGTTTCAAGAACTAAACTCCTATGCACCTCTTTGTGTTCAGGCTATTAAGTTTAGGAGCAAAGAAAAAGGCACGGGTCGAAGCAGGATTCGGGACAGTCTGTCCACTTGGGTGATCCCAAGGCACATGTGGCTTCCAAAGTCTCGTCACATGGACAAGACCGTGGGAATTCTATCAACAGGAGAATTCAGCAGGAGGCAAGCTTTGCTTCATCTCAGGCTTAGAGCTGCCCTGTGAGGGAAAGCTGTAGCTATGAGGCAGGGCATAAAGACAGAGAAAATGAGGGGTATGGGAAGAGAGAGGAGCCCCTTATCCCAGACTCTCAATCACACTTCTCTCTGGCTGACAGTCAAGAATGTCAACCCAGCCGACAAATCACAGAAGACGGCCTACAGAGACAAAGCCTTTCTCCGAGAAAGATGTCAAAGAAGAATTCTTATACAAAGCCATACTTGCTTAAGGCCAGAGCTTATGCAGGCACTGATTTTGACTTTATCAGCCTTCTCCTCTTACCTTTGAATCTGAACCAAGCCCTTCATAAAACACATGACAACTTTCAAAGAGGAGAGACATAATCCACATTTTGAGACAGGATTTCATATATCCCAGGCTGGCCTCAAAGTTGCTGTAAAAAACGATAATGATCTTGTGTTTCAGATCCTCCTGCCTCTGCCTTTTGAGAGCTGGGGCCACAGCCGTGTGATGTCACACGGGGCTGGTGTAGTGCTGAGGATAAAATCCTGGGCTTCGTGTGCATTAAACAAGCACATCACTGACTTACATCTCCAGACCCTTCTCCTCCTCCTCCATGTAGTAATCATCTTCTTCTTCCCTAATTTTTTAAAACTCTTCTTACCTTTAAACCCAGTTGAAAATCTTGCCCTTCAAAACCTATCCAGTCATGTATAGAGACATTAGCTAGTCATTCATCAACACTCCTGAGAAAGCTGAACCTAGCTATGCCTTTCCTTGGGTGTATAGTATTATCCTTTCCTTTAAAAAAAAAAAAATGTTTGTTTGATTAGTTATTTAGGGACAGGGTCTTGCTATGTATCCTAGGCTGGCCTTGAATTTATAATTTTCCTGCCTCAGTTTCCCAAATGCTGGGATCACAGACATGTGTCACAATGTCTGACTCACTACTAATTGCATTTTCTCACCCTCTCTGTCTCTATTTAAATTATTTTTCTCTCTTTTAATCTCATCTTTATTTAATAAACACAACTGTGCTTCACTCTGACTCGTCTTGAAGTGCTTTCCTGCACTGTAGTCAAGGTCACAGAGTGGACGTCTCTAGCTGGGGCTGTGGAGGTCCTCAGGCTGCAGCCAGCACCAGGGACTGCTCTTCTCCGGTCGCCTAACGGGAGGGTTGCTGCCGTGATGGGGTCTAGGCAGACAAGCTTTCCTAGTTCTGTTCAAATCTTCACCGTGTAGCCTCCTCCTACCCTGACTGTGTGTTTGGACACACGACACGCTTTGTCCTACAGGACAGCGGTGAACAATACATAACAGAGGCCAGAAAAGTGCTTGTCCCCATAGGCCTGTTCTCTCTTGCTAATGGGAAGCTCTGCCATCATCCTGTGGACAAGCCCAGACTGGTCTCCACAGAGGATGAGCAGCTATCCTGGCTGCATTAATCACGGATTTTATTTTCTGAGGCTTTGATACCGTGAACAACTGACTCTCGTAGAGAGCGAACAGCTCACACATGAACCAACCAATTCAGAACCCACTCCTCTCCAACCACAGCCTCTATCCGGCTCTTCCACAGATGCCTGGTCCTGGGGTTTGAACCTGGGGCTTCACACATGCTAGTCAAGTTCTATAACACTGAGCTACATCCCCAGCTTTCCCTCTCCTTTTAAATTTTAAGACAGGATCTCACTAAATTGCCAAGGTTACTGTTAAACTCATGCTATACCCCCAGGAAGTTCTTGAACTTGAAATCTTCCTACCTAGGCTGCTTCTGGGTGGGTGAGATTTTAGGCCTGGGCCACCAGATCCTGCTTCCCTATGGGGCTCTTATACTCAGGGTAATTCTCCTGCTATAACCTCAGGGCATGGTATCAGACAACCAGCTAGATGACTCTTGTACAGGATGGCCCACTGAAATAACTCAAGCTTGCAATCCTAAACCTGATGATTCTATATGACGATTAATATTGTCAACCTGGGAGATGAGCCTCTGGGCATTTTTGTGAGGGCTCACCTAGTTTAGGTTAGCCAAACAAGGAATTATCTAGATTATATTAACTGAGGTAGGAAGACCCACATTACCCATGGATGGTATTGTTTCATGAGCTGGGGTCTTGATTGAATAAAATAGAGCAAGCGAACTGATGAGCACCAGTGTTCATGACTCCCTGCTTCCTGACTGGGGATGTGACGTGACAAGGTACAGTAAGCTCCTGCTGCCAGGATAGACTATACCCTCAAAGATCGTGAGGCAAAACAAACCATTCCCTCCCTAAGCTGCTCCTGATGTTTTATCACAGCAACAGAAAAGTGACTACGATGCCTGGCTTGCCTCAACTTGTCTCCTTTCGCTCTGAAACCAGTGGGAATCACTTCATCTCTCAGCCTTGAACTCTTAGGAAGTGTCAAAAGAGAATACCAAAATCTCTAAGCAATCGCTGGCCACCTTGACAACTTGGGGTGGGGGTGGGGGAGTAACCGGGGGTGAGGGGAGGAGCAGGAGGATGTATCCTTTTTAACAATGCCAGCCAGCTCTTTCAGGCGGGCTCTCATTGGTCTGTTTGGACTTCCGGTTTACTGTTGACCCAATTATCCCGCCCAGGAGAATGTAGCACTCTGGTTGGTCAAACCAGGGTCAGTCCCAATTGGAATGAGAAGGAAAGCAAAGATTCTTGTGCTAAACCATGAGGGGAGTGATCCCTGCCTGAGTGTCCTCCTGAGCTGGTGGAGAAAGGAGACACTCTTTGACCCTTTTCTTTCACCCCGACACCAAAGCCCGTTCTCCAGATGAACATTATCAAATAAATGATCTTTGAAGCTGAGCATGCTCACACACACATGCAGTCTCGGCAATGGAGGGTCGGAGACAGGAAGATCAAGAACCTGGGCTACGGGAGACCCTGTCTCAAAAAAAAAATAATAATGTTGGATCCCAGAATTAGGAAAAAGTAGAACAATTGTTCTTGATTCTCAGAGCTATTTCTAGTAAGAATGAGGAGCAGTTTAAGACTTTTGTCCCGTTAATTTATGTGTCTGTGTATGCGAGTGCATGCACGTGTGGAGATTAGAGGACAACTTGAGAGAGTCAGGTTTTTTTTCTTCTACCACGTGGCTCCAGGGGCTAGAACTCGGGTTTTTAGGCTTTGCAGCAAGTGTCTTTCTTTACTCACTGAACCACATTGCTGTCTCTGAAGAGCGCTTTTGTTATGGACTATACCCGAGGGAGCCTTAACATTAAATCATTCACATTGTTCTCGTTTGGAGTTATTTATTGATATTTCTGTTTTGTCTGGGGTCGTTCTTCCACTGGGAAAAAATGGGCTCTTTTCTTCATCCATCATAATAGTGTCTGTGTTGCTACAGTCTTACTGAGAAATAGCTATTATTGTCCCCCACAATAGACAGGATGATTAGAATGATTACCTTACAGCGGAGCAGCACCTTGTCATCTATGAAGGACTTTAATACACATCATTAGTTTTGATCCCCTACAATAACCTGGGCGGAGGAAAGCAACTTGTATTATATTCATTTTCTATAGCTAGGAGCACAGATTCAGAGAGGTTAAGCAACTGACGAAAGGTCACAGAGCTCTGTAGCCTTGGGCAGCAGGAGAACCTTGGCAAGGAGTAAGTTTATTCACGGCTTTGTTTATTTTAACAAGATTATATTTGAGTGCCATAGACCTGGTCAGGGCCAACTCCCTAGCTGGAGCTCGCACTGCAGTATGCTGACTCTGATAGCTCAGAAGAATAAAAACCCAAACACTGAGCCAACCAGAGCCACGAGAAGAGGCCAGCCCTCGAACTCAGCTGCAGCAGGTACGTCAGCTTCAAGGTCAGACCCCTGGGCTGTAGCTCAGGCCTGTCTGCAAACAAGAACACCCACTATGGTTCACCCACGTGGAATTCTCCTGCTCTCTCCTCTCTTCTGAAGGCAGGATAGACAGGAATCGTAGCTAGGACTAGGGTTTTGTCGACAGAAGAAAGGGGCAAGCCAGATAAGCTCTGGAGGAAGTGGGGAGCTCCGGTTTGGAGTGGAAAGCCCAGGCTGACAGTCAGGAGTTGCTCTTTTTGAGAACCTCCACCTACCTTCTGTATCCGACCTGGACAGCACCGCTACCTTCCCAGCACTCCCCCAGGCACACAGTACAGCCCAGCCCTCCCTGGCCCACGAGAAGAGCTCAGTAGATAGTCACACTGTATATTGATGTGAGGTTTCTATTCCAGAAGGGCCCTCCAGGCAGCGGAGACACAAACACCGATGCCAGAAACCCATCCATCTGTCAAGATGCGTTCCCCACTCCCCCCTTAGGAGAAAAGCCCAATCATACCTTCTCCCAGTTGGAGTAACTGCAATTACTCCCTCATACCCTGGAGTGGGAAAAGACTGTCACAGCCAATCAGATGACATGAGCCTAGGAACCAGGGCATCCCTGCACCAATCTTTTCGTAAAACCCCATATGGGAAGCTACAAATTCAATTTGTCTTGTCTAGGGGAAAAACGAGGTTTAAATATGTTGAATCAAAAATGATATCTCATGTACCAGACATTAGTGATCCAGAACAAATGCCTTGGGAAAAAATTACCCTGAAAATGTCAAGTATTCAGCTTACTAAAGAACTGGGAATTTCGGCAATGACCCAAGCACAGAAAGTCCACACCAGACACTGCATGTTCCTTACTGGGCCCTGGAGGCCTGGGTGCCTCAGCAGAGCCCTGGTTTCTGAGGAACAGCCTCAGCTGCTTCCTGAAGGAATGCTGCTTACCTGTCTCCTGGGGAAGTCCAGCCTTGACACCTTCCTGGTGGGTTGGGCCAGCAGGAAGGAACTCAAGTGTACCAGCCTTATTGTGTGTGTGTGTGTGTGTGTGTGTGTGTGTGTGTGTGTGTGTGTGTGTGCACTCGCACATGTGTGCTTCTGAGCAAGAGCAGAAAGTCAGCTCCCACCTAAGCCAGCTGAAGTCAGCTTACTGGAAGGATGAGCACCTGAGAACCAGAGACTGAATGTCAGGAGGCTTGAGTCCCAGACCTCAGCTCTGTGGCTGCCACTGAGCCGATGACAAGGGTCTTCTCCCTAGACTTTAGTTCGTAAAAACTAGGAATAGATTTGAGTGATGTCCACTAACCATTTCAATTTTGCAACTTACAAGTTTTTCCTCTTTTTGTTTTCTTTCAAGAGTCTATAGAGCTGCCAGGCAGTGGTGGTGCATGCCTTTAATCCCAGCCATTGGGAGGCAGAGCCAGGTCTCAGAGTTGGAGGCCAACATGGTGTACAGAGTGAGTTCCAGGATAACCAGGACTTATCATATATGTGTATGTGTTGAATCAGCCTTCCTGGGTTCGAATCCCAGCCCTGCCACTTCAGACTCTGACGTTGAGTGGCACATATTTTGTAGCATGGAAATAACAAAATTCATCTTCTACCTTGTGAAAGCATGAGGACTCAGAATAACATAATAAATAGTGCATAGCTATTCTTTATTGATCAAGTAGTGTACACCAGGCCCTATAATAGACACCACAGACACAGAAATGATCTAGTCTCTGATACTTGAGAGGCCAGGGCAGGAGGATTTGCTTGAATACAAGAACTAAAGGCCAGCCTAAGCAACACAGTGAAATCTCATCAACTGGAAAAAAAAACCCTACATCAAAACAGATGGCTGGGGAGATTTCTCAGCTAGCAAAGGTACTCACTGCCCAGCAGACAACCTGAACTCAATCCCTATAACACAGAGGATAGGAGGAGAGAGAAAACCAACTTCAAGATGTCCTCTGAGCTCCACAAGCATACTGAGGCACACCCCACACCCTTACCACACACAAACAAAACAGACAGAAATGGTCCATAGAGCATGTCCCTCCCCAGCAGAACATTGTCTCTTAGTAAGATGTTGGCCAGAGAGTCCCGCCCTGACAGTCATGAGTTTGCATCCCCCAGGGTGTAGTGATCCTGGCACCCAGTCTCTGGCATAGAGCTAAGCATGGAGCAAGTCGGTCCCCTTGCAGGAATGAGGCACACATTGACTGCCTGATGCCTCTGATGTGTTTTTTTTTTCCCTTTCCTGACTTTTCCCTCTGGATACCACTTGAAGTCTAACTTCAAAGAGCATTAAGAATGAACAAAATCTCTCCAAGAAGGTTCCTCCTCCAGAAGCCTCCTCTCTCTGATTCTCTTCTATCTCTGTTCCTATTGCATCACCCTGTCTCACAGCCTTGCCCCACTTGCCCTGTTTAGGGAGCTCTGAGATCCCTCAGTCCTTCATGCTCTCCCCAGAATACATTCTGGCCTTGCTCTTCCTAGAACCAGACCCGACCACGATCTGCTTGGCCAGTAGTAAGGACTCTGGCTACAGGAACATTCAATTGTTTTCCCCAGAGACTGACTGGGGAAATTGCTCAGTTCCTGTATAGTCAGCAGGGAAGGCAATCAGAAATTATCTGGGCACTGCTACACACAGATGTGTCCCCAACACAGAAGGGAGACACGCAGCTGCTGTCTCAGGGGCCAGCTATGGCTGGTGAAGGAGGTCTTGGTCGAAGAATAAGGCCCTCCCCCCAAAAAACCAGGCAGCCCCAAAGAGTTACAGGCAATTTTCTGGAGGTGTGGGGCTGTTCCAGCAGGCTGGCTAAGGGACACACTCGTGGATGCCTTTCATAGACAGAGAGCTGGTAAGTTGAGTATTTTCACCCAAATCCACATCAGATGCTTAAAGAATTTTCATATCCTTGGCTTGATCCCATATTATAAAAATAAAATAAACCACCTTTAGAGGAATTCTGAGGCCTCCTTGCCACTATGCACATCCAAGAGGCTGGGAGAGAGAAAGGAAAGAATAAGAGGAAGAGAAAGGGGAGAGAGAGAGACAGAGACAAAGAGACACACAGAGAGAGAAACAGAGGCACATACACAGGGAGAGGGAGAGAGAGGAGGAGAGAAAAAAAGCAGACAGAGGCACACACAGAGAGACACAGAGAGAGAGAGAAGCAGATGGAAAGAGGCACACACAGAGAAACAAAGACACAAGAGATAAAGAAAGAGACAGGGCTAAATTATAGTCTATAAGGAGCTGGGGTAGATTCTTGATTGACATTCTCAGGAGCCAACAAGGGTTCTAAAGTCCAATCAAATAAACGAAGGCATGGCCTGGTGGGTAGAGAGGTGTAGAGGGAAGAGGTTGGGCCCCCGAGCTTCAGGAAACACTACAGTGATCTTTAGGGTTCAGGTGCCTCTGGAACTTGTCCCCCCCCCCCAACATTCCTTATCTCTACAGGTGCCCTAATCCTTCCATGGTATTCATGGTTAATTAAGAGTTACTTCTGGTTGGTAATAGAGAGATGGCTCAGGGGTTAAGAGTACATACTGCTCATATTAGTCAGGGGTCTCTAGAGTCACAGAACTTAGGGAATGTCTCTATATTGAGGGAATTTATTGTGATGTCTTACAGTCTGTAGTCTAACCCCCCAACAATGGGAATGGGAAGTCCAAGAATCTAGTAATCTCTCAGTCCCATGAGGCTAGTTGTTTCAGCTGGTCTTCTGTAGAAGTAGGTTCTAACAAATGTGCTGGCAAGTAAGTGCAAGCAAGTGAAGAAGAGTAAATCTTCCTTCTTCCAATGTCCTTATGTAGGGCTCTAGCAGAAGGTGTGGCCTAGATTAAAGGTGTGTACCAACATGCCTGGATCTAGTCCTTGTTTTGTCTCAGGCTGACCTTGAACTCAGAGATCTCTTTGCCTTAGTCTCATGGGATTAAAGGCATGTACTACCTTGCCTGGGCCTAAGCTTTTCATAGCCACTATGCCTCAAGATCTCCATGCCAAGATCCAGGTCAGAAACTTGTGTCTTCCAGCCTCAAGATCCGGATCACAGGTAAGCCCTCCAGTTCTGGATTGTAGTTCATTCCAGATGTAGTCAAGTTGACAACCAAGACTAGCCATTACACTGGTCTTTCAGAAGATCTGGGTTAGGTTCCCTGTACCCAATGTCAGGCAGCTCACAGCCATGGATAACTCCAGTCCGGAGGAGTCTGCTGCCCTCTCCTGGAATCCATGGGTACCTACACTCACATGCACATCCCTATGCACAGGCATACAAGTCACATAAAAATTAAAATAATGATAATAATAACAAAAGTTGAAAAAGAGTCTTTTCCTCTTGTTTCATGAGAAAATTCACAAAACCCATACATCTTCCTGTAGCAAAATCTGAGGCACCCAATAAAACACCTACTGTCCCTGAGACAAAGAGACAAAGAGCAGGGGCAAGTCGCTGAACTCTTCAGTCCTCCACAGAGGCAGGTGTTTTGGTGCCAATATGGCACAGAAGAGCTGAGGAGAGCCAGGGAAAGGGGAAGGAGAAAGGGAGGGGGAGCGGGAGGGGGAGGGGGAGGGAGA